>NW_026576531.1:187596-315096 GCF_028641065.1 Leucoraja erinaceus | reverse complement strand
ATACTGAACTTTTTTCTGTTTATTATGGGTTTTACAGTATTATGTACAGTGCATTCGGAAAGTATTCAGGCCCCTTCACTTTTTCCACATTTTGTTACGTTACAAAATGGAATAAATTCATTTTTTAAATCATAAATCCACACACAAAACCACAACATCTAAAAGCGATAACAGGTGTTTAGAAATGTTTGCAAAATAATTACAAAGAAATAACTGAAATATCACATATTCATAAGTATTCAGACCCTTTGCTATGACACTCAAAATTGAGCATAGGTTCATCCTGTTTCCAGGCACGGAACTCGCTATTAAAATATGGAGGGGCCCGGGGGACAGGGGGGAGCCGGCCGGGATCGAACCTGGCTGCGATTGAGGCGCAGGTCTGTGCCACGTCTCCCTCCTCCAATCACCGCACTCTATCTTCAGTCCCACCCCCTCCCTCCCCCCCACTTCTCCCTCCTCCAATCATCACGCTGAATCATCATGTCCCACCCCAATTGCCTGCTGACCGATGTCTCGTCCAATTGGCGCCCTCGATCAGCAGTTCCACCTCCACTGTCTCGCGGAAAACGGAGATTTTAAAATGCGGATGACAAAAACTTGGGGGGGATGTTCCCCACCTCTCAAAAAATGGGGGGGGCGTGGCCCCTCTGCCCCCCCCCCCCCCGGGTTTTCGCCCCTGCCTGTTTCCATTGATTATCCTTGAGATATTTCTAAAACTTGAGTGGAGTCCACAAGTAATAAATTAATTTGATTGGACATGATTTGGAAAGGCACACGCCTGTCTATATAAGGTCCCACAGTTGACAGTGCATGTCAGAGCAAAAACCAAGCTACGAAGACGAAGGAATTGTCCGTAGACCTCCGAGACAGGATTGGATGGAGACACAGATCTGGGGAAGGGTATAAAACAATTCCTGCAGCATTGCAGGTCCCGAAGAGCACAGTGGCCTCTGTCATTCTTAAATGGAAGAACTTTGAAACCACCAGGGCTCTTCATAGAGCTGGCCACCCGGCCAAACTGAGCAATCGGGGGAGAAGGGGCTTGGTTAGGGAGGTGATCAAGAACCCGATGGTCACTCTGACAGAGCTTCAGAGTTCCTCTATGGAGATGGGAGAACTTTCCAGAAGGACAACTCTATCTGCAGCACTCCACCAATCAGGCCTTTATGGTAGAGTGGCCAGACGGAAGCCACTCCTCAGTAAAAGGCACATGACAGCCCGCTTGGTGTTTGCCAAAAGGCACCTAAACAAGATTCTCTGGTCTGATGAAACCAAGATTGAACTCTTTGGCCTAAATGCCAAGCGTCACGTCTGGAGGAAACCAGGCACCACTCATCACCTGGCCAATACCATACCTATGGTGAAGCATGGTGGTGGCAGCATTCTTGTATTCTTGTATTCTTGTATTCAAATTTTATTGTCATTGCCTCACTTTGAGACAACGAAATGAATTTCCCGTACAGGCAGTATCGTTAAAAAAAATCACAAGAAAAATAATAAAAATAAATAATAAATAAATAATAAAACATATTAAAAATAAAATTGAAATTGAATTAAAAATTTAAAAAAAGCACAAACACAGAAAGTCCACAACACAACATAACATAAATGGCACCCAGGTGAGGAAGGCACCATAGTCCAGCCAGCCTCCCCTCCGTGTCCATCCGTGGTCGGGGCCTTCCGAGCACCCGCAGTCGCCGCCCCGGGTGGCCCGATGTTCAGGCCCTCACGCCGGGCTGGTGGAACGCCGACGCCGAACCCCGACGGTGAGCATCCTCCTCCTCAGCGGCCCGGACCTTCTGATCAGCCGCCTCCCGCTGCCGGAGTCTGCAGCTCCTGAGTCCGCAGGTCGAGCTGGGCAGAGTCGCAGGACCCCACGTTGTAGTCAGCGCCGCCCGCGTTGGGAGCTCCACAAACCGCAGCTCCATGATGTTGGTGCAGCAGGTCCAGCAATCCGGGCTCCAGACGGCGACCCCCCGGTAAGGCATCGCCAGCCCCGCGATGTTCCAGCACTGTCCCGCCGCTGCTGGAGCTCCGGTCGATCCCGGCAGGAAAGGCCGCGCCAATCCAGGTAGGGCTGTAACGTAACAAAATGGGGGGGGGGGGGGGGGGAGTCGAGGACGCGACTCGAATAATAGTCGCGTCCTCACCAGGAAGCGGCTGAAGGACGGTATCCCCCGCACCGTGCCCTCTTCCCCCACATAAAAACACCAAAAAACACAAAAAAACACACTTTTAACATAACTAAATAAACAAAAAAACAAAAAGATACCGGGCTGTAGGTGGAGGCTGCTGGCACCAGTGCCACCGGAAGTACAAGACACTTGCTGTGGGGATGTTTTTCAGCGGCAGGAACTAGGAGACTAGTCAGGATCGATGGAAAGATGAATGGAGCAAAGTACAGAGAGATCCTTGATGAAAACCTGCTCCAGAGCGTTCTGGATCTCAGACTGGGGCGGAGGTCCACCTTCCAACAGGACAACGACCCTAAGCACACAGCCTAGACAATGCAGGAGTGGCTTTGTGACAAGTCTGGGAATGTCCTTGAGTGGCCCAGCAAGAGCCCGGACTTGAACACAATCGAATATCTCTGGAGGGACCTGAAAATAGCTGTGCATCGACGCTCCCCATCCAGCCTGACAGAGCTTGAGAGGATCTGCAGAGAAGAATGGGAGAAATTACCCAAATACAGGTGTGCCAAGCTTGCAGCGTTCATACCCAAGAAGAGTTGAGGCTGTAATCGCTGCCAAAGATGCCTCAACAACGTACTGAGTGAAGGGTCTGAATACTTATGTAAATGTGATATTTGTTATTTCTTTTTAATTACTTTGCAAACATTTCTAAACACCAGCTTTTGCTTTTTTTAATTAGGGATTATTGTGTATAGATTGATGATTAAAAAAATGAATTTAATCAATTTTAGAATAAGGCTGTAACGTAACAAAATGTGGAAAAAGTGAAGGAGTCTGAATACTTTCTGAATGCACTCTATACAAATCTTTTATGCTGCTGCAAGTAAGAATTTCATAGTTCCATTTTGGAATATATGTCAATAAAACACTCTAGAATCTTAACTCCATAAGTTAAAAATGAAATGGTTATTCCCCATTCCATATTATAGTGGAGTAAATGGATATGGGGAGAAGGCAGGAACAGGGTACTAATTGGGGATGATCAGCCATGATCACATCGAATGGCGGTGCTGGCTCAAAGGGCCGGATGGCCTACTCCTGCACCTATTGTCTGTCTACGGGATTTCTCAGTGCATCGACGGGTTGCCCTAATGTAGACCAGCGTTTACTCGTTGCAGTGATGTGCAATGACAATAAAAGATATTATTATTATTATCCCTGAGCTCAAAATTAGGTGCCACTGAAAGGCAATATATTAATGTGTGATATTCATTCAATGCCTATTTTGCACAGCTTACAAGTATCGTTCTGGGTCAGACGTACTGGCACAGAACTATTGGGCACAAAGTGTAAACGTCCCTTTGCATAGAGACAAACATGGTGATAATGACAAGTATTGAAACTGCTTCAATGTAAAAGCGATGTGGTATTGTTTCAGCTTGCGCTAATCTCTTCCTCTGCTACACGGGATCATGTTTCCATCACTTTACAACTGGCACCACATCAACATGGAAACTTGAACAAACATAATATTTCAAAGCTAATGCCAGGATATATAGGCTCTCGTTTTTCTGCTGTGGGTGGACATTCCAGCTGTTCAGCAGGGATCTCGCAGACCAGTGGGGGGGGATGTCAAACTTGTGGTTTTAACAACAATGTCATAGCGTGGGGTAACCAGTGAGTGTTCAAGAGTTATTCTTTGCTACGTCACTTCAGCCAGCACATCCTCATTTTCTACTGCAGACTCATAGAGTCATAGGTGTGCAGCACGGAAACAGGCCCTTCAGCCCACCTTGTCCATGCTGAGCCACATTTGGCCGTTAGCACTTTAAACCCAAACAATAGTTGCGTTTAGGAGACTTTTAGATGGACACATGGAAATGCAGGGGATGGAGGGATATGGATCGTGTGCAGGCAGAGAAGTTAGTTTGGCGCCATCTTGTTTGCCATGGACATTGTGGGCCGAAGAGCCTGTTCCTGTGATGTACTGTTCTATGTATTATGTTCTATATTCAATGTTTTTAAAGTTTGTTTAAGGTCATAAGGTTCTAAGTGATAGGAACAGAATTGGACCATTTTATTCCGCCATTCGATCATGGCTGATCTATCTCTCCCTCCCAACCCCATTCTCCTGCCTTCTCCCCATAACCCCTGACACCCGTACTAATCAAGAATCTGTCTATCTCTGCCTTAAAAATATCAATTGACAGCCTCCACAGCCGTCTGCGACAATGAATTCCACAGATTCACCACCCTCCGACTAATGAAATTCCTCCTCATTTCCTTCATAAAGGAACGTCCTTTAATTCTAGAGCTATGACATCTGGTCCTAGACTCTCCCACTAGAGGAAACATCCTCTCCACATCCACTCCATCCAGGCCTTTCACTATTTGGTAAGTTTCAATGAGTTTCCCCCTTCATCTTCTAAACTGCAGCGAGTACAGGCCCAGTGAACATGTTGAGGCCAGGTGCTGTGAGCTCAGTGTATAACTTTATTGAGCCTGTTCATTGTTGATTGAGTACCAATGTTGATTGATTGCTAAAAGTCAATATACACCCCAACCTTTGATAGAAGACCCAGACCTCATGTTGAGGAATCATCTCACTTCTTGTGTCAGTATGTCCTTGTGTCCATTCATTGGGCAGAACCGTGTTGATCGTTGGGTGGTGGTTGATGGCGATCAACTATTGCAGCTCAACATATCTTGGTCACGCGTGTGCAGTGTCTGATATTCGGGTCACATGTAAAGTCATACAGCTCTTTGGCACAAGTAAAGTCATAGAGCTGTATGGCAAGGAAACAGGCCCTTTGACCCACCTAGTCCATGCTGACCAAGTTGGCATACTAGGCTACTTCCACTTACCTGCATTGGGCAGGTACAGTGTAAAGCTTTTGTTGCATGCTATCCAGTCGGCGGAAAGATAATACATGATTACAATCGAGCCATTTACAGTGTACTGATACATGATAAGGGAATAACGTTTAGCGCAAGGAAAAGCCAGCAAAGTCCAATCAAAGATAGTCCGAGGGTCACAAAAGAGGTAGATAGTAGTTCAGGACTGCCCTCTAGTTCAAGGGTTCCCAAACTGAGGTAAATTTCTCCTCCCCAGGGGTAAATTTGTTGATTCTGAATTTGTAGATATTGTTTCTCATTGACTGACTGGTATACCGGTATCTGTTCATCTTAGTTGTTCATAAATAAGTGAAATAACATTGTTTTGTGCTATTAAAGTTGCCGGGTGTAAATGAGACGAAAAAGGTTGGAACCCCTGATCTACAGACTATCATCTGAGTTAAAGTTGCCCCTGAGGTCCCTCTCAAATCTCTCCCATCTTATCTTAAACCTGTGCCTTCTAGTTTTAGAACACTCTACCCTGGAACAGAGACTGTGGGTGTTAATGTTATCCATCCCTTTAGGGATGGCTAAAGGGATCAGTGGGTATGGAGAGAAGGCAGGTACAGGATACTGAGTTGGATGATCAGCCATGATCATATTGAATGGCGGTGCAGGCTCGAAGGGCCGAATGGCCTACTCCTGCACCTGTTTTCTATGTTTCTATGTGTATCCCTCATGATCTTGTACACCTCAACATGCTCACCCTTCAGTATAGTATTATCCAAAGGATAAAAGTCCTAGCCTATCCAACCTTTCCCCATAACTCAAGCCTGCAAGCCCAGTTAATAGATAGGGTGAACACACAGAGTCTTTTCCCCATGCCAGGGGAATCAAGAAGCAGAGGACTCAGGTACAAGGTGAGAGATGAAAGATTTAATAGGAACCAGAAGAGCAACTTTTTCACACACAGAGAGTGGTGGGCACATGGAGAAAGCCCATGCGGTCACAGGGAGAACATGCAAACTCCGCACAGACAGCACCTTAGGTCAGATTGAGCATAAGTCTCTGTCATTGTAGAAACTGCAGCTACTGGAATCTTGAGCAAAACACTGGAGTAACTCAGCAGGTCAGTTAGCAACTCTGGAAAAAACGCATGGGTGATGTATCGGGTTGGGAACCTTCTTCAGTCCGAAGGAGGGTCCTCATCCGAAATGTTATCTTTCCATGTTCTCGAGAGATGGCGCCAGACCCACTTAGTTACTCCAGCACTCTGTGCCTATCTCGGGTATTTCTGCTTATGTATCAAATGATTTATAATTGTATATTTGGGTGTGTATTGTTGCATTTACTGGCCTGTACATGTGCAGCAAGTGAGAATTTCATAGATCCGTTCTCAGTTCATAAGACAATTAAACACTTTTGACTCATGAAGCCTGTCATTCATGAGGAGATGGGTTCAGTCTCAGCATAGCTGCCTATAATGGGCATGTCCCACTTACGCGACTGCTGGCACGCATCATAGGTCGCCGAAAATGTTCAACATGTTGAAAATTCAGCGACGACCAGAAAGATGCTACGACTTCTTGGGCGACTGAGGAGACGACTCACGACCATGCAGGCAACACCCTGGTGACATGTCGCGGGGTGAAGCCTGTATGGTCGTGAGTAGTCGCCCAAAGAGTCGGACCTTGTAGTGGTCGCCGCTGGATTTTCAAACAGTCGGACCTGCTGCGAAATGCCGGGTGCCGGCAGTCGCCGAAAAAGCCGCGTAAGTGGGACAGGCCCATTAAGGCTGAGTACTTCAATACTGGCTATTACTTCAGATCGCAGAGGAAGACTGCACCGACGAGGCATCGGAGAGACAGCAGGAGCTCAGCACTTGCGCAGATCGGTTGAGAGAAGGAAAGTAATTGTGAAATGCTGACAACTATAGCGTCTCTGTGATGTATGGTCACAGCTTCAGCAAATATCAGAAGATTAGTCTGTGCCAGGGCAATATACTGCATCCCTCAGCCTGAATTATGTTTGTCCCATGAGTGAAATAAATAACGTTATTACATACAACTTGTTTTGCATGTAGCCTTGTAATTTTATGAAAGAGGAATTATTTCAAATTGAAATGTGGGAAAGTGCGTTCTTCCCCAGTTAACGCTGAACCTTGGATTTGTGAAAATTTATTTCCCCCATCAAAAGAAGAAAGAGAAAGGTTTAGCTTGTATTAAACACTGCAATGACTCATTCAGGCTGGTCTGACTGCACCGCCCAGGCCTATCACTTCTACCGCCAAGAAGGGGAAAGGGGACAGGCACATGGAACATAGAACATATAGAGCAGTATGGTACAGGAACTAGCCCTTTGGTGCACAATGTACGGGCCGAACCTGGTGCCTTCTTCTTGTGTTTGAGGCAGCAGAAGCCTGCCGCAGGGTGATGCCATTCGTTGGTGCCCGCCCTAAAAGGGATGCATGCTCCAGCTTGGCACCAAGCTGCGATGCTGCTGTTGCCTCTGTTCATTGCCGTTCACCTGACTGAGGTAAGTTGACATCACTCACTAACAACGGGGAGGTGGACAACATCAGCCCCCAACCTGGTGCCAAGTTAAACTGATCACCTTCTGCCTGTAAATTCCTCCATTCTCTGCATATCCTCCCGCCTATCTAAAATCTTCTCGCATGCCACAATCATGTCTCCCGCTGTGTCGCACGTGGCGAGAAGGTCTTCCGGCATGCCTCGCCCAAGGTGGCACTAGGAACCCGACCAGTGAGGGAGGCCCAGAGAACCTGGCCCCTGCTCCCCTCTCAACACTGCACACCTCCACATTCAGCGACAGTTTCTTCCCAACTGTTATCACGCAACTGAATAATTCTTCCACAACCAGAGAGCAGTCCTGAACTACTATCTACCTCATCGGTGACCCTCGGACTATCCTTGATTGGACTTTGATGGCTTTATTTTGCACCAAATATTAATCCCTTATCATGTATCTATACACTGTAAATGGCTCAATTGTAATCATGTTTAGTTTAGAGAAACAGCGCAGAAACAGGCCCTTCGGCCCAACAAGTCCGCGCCGACCAGCGATCCCCGCACACTTACACTATCCTACACACACTAGGGACAATTTACTTTGGGGTGTGGGAGGAAACTGAAGATCTCAGAGCAAACACATGCAGGTCATGGGGAGAACATGCAAACTCCGTACAGACAGCACCCGTAGTTGGGATCAAACTCGGGACAGAAAATGATTTGTTCCCAATGGAAACATTGCTCAGCTTAATGAGAACAATGTTGACATAGAGATTCAAAACAATGTTATGAAATATAGGTTGATAATGGCTCAATTAATTCAAATGATACTTTGTCAGTAATTCATCATAACATTGGCTCGTTATATAATTATGGATTACTAATGTTGTGACCCTTTATTCAAGGCAAAACAAAATGCCATGGAATTTTATGGAGCTGTTCACAGCTTCCAAAGCAAACAATACTGGAATTGTGGGCTCCAAATCCCAAATGTGAACTGATGGGTTACATGTGGGACTGTCTTGTGTTTCTTGGCTTTGACACTGGTCTGGACAAATTAACAGCAAAACAAACCATCAACCTCGTGTCAAACTGAGTTCCGTTAATCACTGGATGGTGTTAATTTACCATCTCTTTCAGATTATGTCAAACATATGTTGCAGTGTTCTAGCTCATTCACGCATACATGACTCAACGTGGACACGAGATAGCAAACGCTGGAATCCTGAACCAAACACAAAGTACTGGAGGAACTCAGCGTGTCAGGCACCATCTGCGGAGGGAATGGAAAGATGACGTTTTGGGTCAGGGCTCTTCTTCAGACTTGTTCGTTCGTTCCCGCTCGTGTGTCAGACGATGTAGCTCACTGTTGGCTTCTGTCGTCATCCAACATGTCGACAGAATTGTCACCCGACGCGTCACACAGAGTGCGTCGCGTCATCGCTTCCATGGATCGCCGCGAGGAGGCTTCATGCAGATCATGATTCTTCAGACTGTGTTGGGTTCTGACTGGAAACGTTGTCTGTTCATTCCCCTTCACAGATGCTGCTTGACCCGCTGAGTTCTTTCAGCATTTTGCCTAATGCATACAGTATGGCTCAGTGTCTTCAGTTGAAGAACATTTCTATGAACTGCCTATTCATTTCAATAAACCCTTCACTACTGTTATGGCAATGGTGGATTAGCAATGTGTTCTATTAAAAGAGGAACATAGTCTTATTTCCATCTGGCAACTTTAACCATCATTCACCATCTTTCCCCCTCCCATTTTAACATTGTATAGCTTTACACAGCACAATGGCAGGTTGCAATGTTACTGTCTATGTTATTGTAGTCTTGGAGTCAATGGAGTCTCCGTGTATTGTCACCTTGTCATGGTGGAGAAGCTTGTGTGGACCTGAGATCCTGAGAGCGATGCCGTCTGGAGTTCTGCTCCTGGTAGGGCCACCCATGGCGGTAAGGTCGAGGGGGAGGTCTCTGACAAAGAGAAATCCAACCAAGACCTCAACAGTGGAACAGGCGGAGGACGATGGCTGACCTTAGTGGAGCGTCACAACGTCTGGGAAGGCGGATGAAGGCTGCAGCAGAAAAGGGTCTCCGGTCGTCTTGGACTCCATGCCACTGGATCCTGACCCAGATCTGTCAAGGACCATGGGGTGGCTGTCTGTGCACCAGTCTCCCCACATTAAACAAAGTCACGCACAGGCATCCTCCATATAGGGAATAGCATCCTGGAGACACCCATGGTCAGCCATCACCGAAGGGGGCCTAAGAAGAAGCGTCACACAACACGGAAACAGGCCCTTTCATCCATGCTGACCACAATGACCCATCTAAGCTCGTCCTGCAATTGGCCTATATCCCTTTTGTATTCATTTATGTCCAAGTTGGCTTTTAACAGTCGCAATTGTATTCTCTTCCCTAGCTCTTCTGGCAGATCATTCCAGATATGGACCACCGTCTGAGTCCAAAGGTTTTATCTGAGATCCTTCATAAATCTCTCCCCATGTACCTTAAACCTGTACCTAGTTGTAGAATCCTCTACCTTTAGAAAAAGACTGAGCCTTCACTTTAGCCATGCCAGTCATGATCTCAATAAGTTCAACCCTTAGCCTCCTATGAGACAAAGATAAATGTCCCAGCCTGCACAACCTGCCCAAATGTCCTTCAAATGTTGTTATTGTACCTACCACTTCCTCTTGCAGCTCAATCCATATACCCAATGTTAAATACACACCTTACTCATTTATATTCACGTGACAATCAATTCTGACTATTGGTACCGTAAATTATGATCATGGTGCGGAGCCCAGACCATCACACGAACCAACCTCCTTTCCATTGACTCCATCTACACTTCACGCTGCCTCGGCAAGGCCAGCAGCATCATCAAGGACCAATCGCACCCTGGCCACTCCCTCTTCTCCCCTCTCCCATCAGGCAAGAGGAAAATAAGTGTGAATACGCATTTCTTCCCAACTATTATCAGGCAATTGAACCATCCTCTCACCAACTAGAGAGTGGCCCTGAGCTACCATCTACCTCATTGGAGACCCTCAGATTATCTTTAATTCAATGTTATTGGACATTATCTTGCACTAAACATAGTTCCCTTTATCCTGTATCTGTACACTGTACACAGTGGATGGCTTCATTAAAATGGAAGATACAGAGTGCAGAATATAGTTCTCAGCTTTGTAGCGCATCTGTTCAGAGATAAAGTCCAGTGTCTGCTATGGGGTAGAGGTGAATCGCGCAGTACCCTAGTTTATGGATGGACCATTCAGAAGCCTGATAACAGAGGGGAAGCAGCTGTTCCTGAGTCTGATGCTGCGAGCTTTCAAGCTTCTGTACCTTACCCCGCCCCCCCCCCCCCCCCCCCCCCCCCCCCCCCCACCTACACCTCTGCTTAAGGGTGACCTTCCCCAGGTCCTGATGAAGAGTCTCGACCTACAGCACCTTTCCATGTTCTCCACAGATGCTGCCTGACCCGCTGAGTTACTCCAGCACTCTGAGAAACGTCACCTAATCCATGAAACGTCACCTAATCCATGTTCTCCACAGATGCTGCCTGACCCGCTGAGTTACTCCAGCACTCTGTGAAAGGTCACCTATCCATGTTCTCCAGGAATAGACACAGAAAGCTGGAGTAATTCAGCCTGTCAGGCAGCATATCTGGAGAGATGGAATAGGTGACATTTTGGGTCGAGATCTTTCAGATTGGGAGTCAGGGGAAAGGAAACAAGAGAACAAACTGGCAAATTTCTGACTCTCCCAGTGTCCAACTTTCTGTTGCCATTACTACCCAGCAGGCACGTGCGGTCAGGATAGGCAAGGCTAAACTGACTAAAATTATAAAATTATAATTATTAAATATAAATAGTAAAGGCATGGGAGAATTATGCCCACCTAAGAGATCGATCTCTTAGGCATAATTCTCCGTGCCTTTCATGCTCAGTACATGTAATACTTGAATGTGTGTGCAGCTGACATGCCGTCGATGCAGTTTCAAGCCGTCAATGACAAGGGGAGCTGAAGGCAGCTGAAATCATGCCTTTGCAGCGTGGACTGCGTACTGTGCATGCGGAGCTCAAGTTTCTTGGTGGGTTTTTCAAACATGGATTGTCATTATCCTATGAGTATCTTAAGAAACAAAGAGAGAAGAATGGAGTTTGTGTACAAATAATGCGGTAAGTAGATTTCTTTGAGCAATATGTTTTTAAATACCATATTTCACGGCAATGAAGATGCTATTTTTTACCCAAAGATAAGGCACGAAAATGTACCTGCATCTTGGAGGCCGAAGGTTAGGTTGTTAGCCAAGATAGATAGACTTGGCTATCCCTCAGTACAGCAATATCAAAAACGATGTTGCTGCCCTGAGGAATAGCCAAGTCTATCCCTCATTGCTAGCAGCTGATGGGAAGCGGCTGTAAAGTGGACAGCTCGGCTGTAAAAGGGGGGGGGGGGGGGGGAGAAGAGTTCCTTTCACAGCGTGTGGGGAGTCTGGCCAGGGGTAAAGTTGCTGGAGGGCAGGAGCGTTGACAAGGAGGGAGTCGGGGATAAAGCCAGCGACCAGCTCAAGAGCGGGTCAGCGGGCAATGGATAACCAGACAGCGGGCGGGGGAGCTTACTCCATGTGTCAGTGCGAGGAACCTCAATTGGTCCCTTGTTCGCACTGCCACAATGCGCTGGCTCCGCGCCCAGAGCGCCGCGGCAGCGGTGAGTGAGTGGGTTACTGGAAGGATCCCCGACCCCCCTCCTCCTCAACGCTCCTGCCCACCCCGCAACTTTAACCCTGGCCAGACTCCCTACACGCTGTGAAAGGAACTCTCCCCCCAATTGGTCCCTTGAAACAGTGTAGTCATTCAATAAGATCACAACTGATTCAACTTGTCCCGGTGTGCTCCCGTTTTTCCCACGATCTCTCCACCTGCCGTCACCCTCCACCCCCAGTAATTCAGAATGAAGGAGATTTGGAAGCCTTGGGCAAATTGAATTGTTACGTACTTTATTTTATTTTTTATTTTTACGGAGAGGGGAACAATCTGTCCATCCGCGGTGTAAGATTTTTTTAAAAGCCGACTGACTGCCTACCCTGAGTAATTACTCACGGCACGTGCCTGCTACACAGGTAAGTAGGAGTGATCTTACGCAGACCAAAAAGAACAGATCTTCCCGTCATTAATTCCAGTTTAATTGGTTCTTTATTGAAGTAGTTGTACAATCAAAGAGATGAACGTACCAGGTTTTCCTTATTTTGCATACAAGTTGTAGTTAGCTGTTCTCCCCGGTCTGTATACTCTCAAGCCCTGTGCCTGGTCTGCCACTACCTGTTCATGATGCCCATACATATACGCCCCTCTGTACATCTAATGACCGCCCCCAAGTGTCCAAAATAATACTGCACGATATATCTGGACAAAATAATATAACATGCCAACATAAATGGCTCCTACAGACGGTGCTGTAGATGCTGCCTGATCCACTCCAGCACTTTGTGTCCTTCCCCAGGTTGTCTCTGCAACTGTAGATTTTGGAGATACAGCATGCAGACTGGGCCTTTCCACCATTGAGTCCATGCTGACCATTGGATACCCATTCACACTGGTTCTATGTTATCCCATTTTCACATCTACTCTCTACACACTCTGGGTAATTTGAAGACGGCCAATTAGCCTACAAACCGACACATCTTTGGGATGCGGGAGGAAACTGGAGCACCAGGAGAAGAGTTAGATAGAGCTCTAGGGGTTTGTGGAATAAATTGGGATATGGGGAGAAGGCAGGCACGGATTATTGATTGGGGACGATCAGCCATGATCATCACCATGAATGGCGGTGCTGGCTCGAAGGGCTGAATGGCCTCCTCCTGCACCTATTTTCTCTGTTTCTATGTTAACACCCACCTATGTGGTCACAGAAAGAACGTGCATACTCCCCAAAGGCAGCATCTGAGGGGAGGGTTGAACTCAGGTGTCTGGCGCTGTGAGGCAGTGCCTCTATCAGCTGCACCATTGTGCCGCCCTGTAACAGGAAGGATTGACACCTTTTTTAAAAATTGGAACCGATTTACAGAATGCACAGTAAATTAAAGCGTAGACAGGATGAGGATATAACTTAATCTCCAGGGCACTCCCAGTCATTAAAGAATGTGTTGCAACTGTGCCAATTATCAGAAAGGTTGTCAAAACACACCCAGACAAGTACTCGCGCCCATTCCACTAATGTCACGTCTCAGTAACTCTGCACATTTGATTATTGAGGCAAAGTTTTAATGTAATCAGTTGTAACATATAAATAGATTCCAAAGAAAACTTTAACTCAATAAACTTTATATGAAACCCTTATATGGCCAAAAGGAATGGCAGCCAACATAACCAAGGACCTTCCCCAAATCGGTCATTGTCTCTTCTCCCCACCTCCACTCCCACCTCCACTCCCACCTCCACTCCCACCTCCACTCCCACCTCCACTCCCACCTCCACTCCCATCTCCTAAAAGGTGCAAGAGTTTGAAAGCATGTACCACCAGACTCAGGAACAGCTTCTTCCCCCCCGCTCTTATCAGACCACAGAATTTCCCACTTACTTTATCGTGGACCTTGGACTTTTTCCCTGAACTGCAACACTACTACGCTGTAACATTATATTCTTCACTCTGGTATTTTTCTTTCAGCGTTACCTATTGTACTTTTGTGTGACTTGATTGTACTCGTACATGGAATGATTTGACTGAATAGCTCGCAAACAAACTTTTTTCACTGTTACTTGTTACACGTGACATTAATAAACGGATACCACATGTGAATCCAATATCAATGCTAGTACCAGTACCATTTCCAATAACTATTCTATAGACAATAGACAATAAACAACAGGTGCAGGAGTTGGCCATTCGGCCCTTCGAGCCAGCACCGCCATTCAATGTGATCATGGCTGATCATCCACAATCAATACCCCGTTCCTGCCTTCTCCCCATATCCCCTGACTCCTCTATATTTAAGAGCTCTATCTAGATTTCTCTTGAAAGTTTCCAGAAAACCGGCCTCCACCACCCTCTGAGGCAGAGAATTCCACAGACTCCCAACTCTTTGTGTGAAAAAGACCAATACTGATACCAATTCCAATACAAGTCAAGTCAAGTCAAGTCAAGTCAAGTTTATTTGTCACATACACATACGAGATGTGCAGTGAAATGAAAGTGGCAATGCTCGCGGAACAACAAAACAACCAAACAAATTATAAACACAATCATAACACACATATTATTTTACATAATAAATAATAGAAGGAAAAACGTTCTGTACAGTTAGTCCCTGGTGAGAAAGGCGTTTACAGTCCGAATTGCCTCTGGGAAGAAACTCCTTCTCAACCTCTCCGTTCTCACTGCATGGCAACGGAGGCGTTTGCCTGACCGTAGCAGCTGGAACAGTCTGTTGCAGGGGTGGAAGAGGTCTCTCATGATTTTATTTGCTCTGGAGTTGCACCTCCTGTTGTATAGTTCCTGCAGGGGGGTGAGTGAAGTTCCCATAGTGCGTTCGGCCGAACGCACTACTCTCTGCAGAGCCTTCTTGTCCTTGGCAGAGCAATTCCCAAACCAGATGGTAATGTTCCCGGACAAGATGCTTTACACCGCCGCTGCGTAAAAGCACTGGAGGATCCTCGGAGACAATCAGAATTTCCTCAACTGCCTGAGGTGGTAAAGGCGCTGCCTTGCCTTACTCACCAGCGCAGAGGCGTGTAATGACCATGTCATATCCTCCGAGATGTGGACTCCCAGATATTTAAAACAGTTCACCCTATCCACAGGATCCCCATTTATACTCAATGGAGTGTACGTCCTCTGATGATGTGCCCTCCTAAAGTCCATGATCAGCTCCTTCGTTTTTTTGATGTTCAAGAGGAGGCTGTTCTCCTGGCACCAGAGTGCTAGATCAGCCACCTCCTCCCGGTAGGCCCTCTCATCATTGTCTGAGATCAGGCCCACCACCACAGTGTCATCAGCAAACTTAATTATTGAATTGGAGCTGAACCTAGCCACACAGTCATGTGTGTACAGGGAGTACAATAGGGGGCTGAGGACGCAACCCTGGGGCGATCCTGTGCTCAGGGTGAGGGACTTCGATGTATTCCCTCCCATCTTGACTACCTGGGGCCTGGCGGTGAGAAAGTCCAGGACCCAGGCACACAGGGAGGAGTTGAGCCCCAATTCCAGTAGCTTCCCGGCCAGTCTGGTGGGGACTATCGTGTTGAAGGCTGAACTGTAGTCTATGAACAGCATCCTCACGTAGCCCCCCTTCTGGCTGTCCAGATGGGAGAGAGCGGTGTGCAAGACCTGGGAGACCGCATCGTCCGTGGACCTGTTCGGACGGTATGCGAACTGCAACGGGTCCATGTTCCGAGGGAGGAAGGCGCAGATGTGATTCTTCACCAGCCTCTCAAAGCATTTCATGACTACCGAGGTAAGGGCCACCGGACGGTAGTCATTCAGGCAGGCTGGGGAGGCATTTTTTGGTACCGGTACGATGATGGATTTTTTGAAGCAGGCAGGGACCACGGACTTGTCCAGGGAGAGGTTGAATAATGTAGTGAGCACTGGAGCTAGCTGCGTAGCACAGGACTTGAGTACTCGCCCCGGGATGCCATCGGGGCCTGCAGCTTTTCTTGTGTTCACCCGTGTCAGTGCCCTCCTCACGTCGTGCTCGGACAGCGAGAATGTGTGCATATTCCTCCCTTCAGCTTCGGTAGCCAGCCCGCTGTCGGTATTGTCGATAGTCGGCAGACCTGGAGTGGTGTTGCCCCTCTCGAAACGAGCGTAGAAGGAGTTCAGGTCGTCAGCTAGGGAGGTGCCGGCACATGCGGATGAGGGAGCGGTGCTTCGGTAGTTGGTTACAATCCGTAGCCCCTGCCACAGGCTTCTGGTGTCCTGCTGCTCCATCTGTAACTCCATCTTGTCCCTGTACCTTCTCTTTGCGTCCTTCACCGCCCTTCGCATTCGGTAGGACTCTGCCTTGTAGACGTCCATGTTTCCTGATGCCAAGCCCGAGTTGTAGGCAGCGGTACGAGCATACTGTGACAATGTCCTGTCCCTTGGATGTGATCCAAGGGATCCGCTCCGTATCACTGGCGGACAGCGCAGGAGAGGCCAATCCCCTACTCCACTGGCAACAGCTGGGTCCAATTAGTTGATATTGGCTTGGCCACTGAATGTTGTCAGTTCATGCTCCTTAAACCCAGGCATTCTAGCCAGAGGAAAAAAATGAAAACGATGAGAGAAGAAGCAGGTGAGAAAGAGGAAGTTTGGATAGAGTAGAGGAGAGATATAGTGGGGCGCCTCCAGACTTCCCCTGCTGCTGATTCGAGGAAGACTGAGCCACTGGGACAAATCCAAGGCCATCATTGCCACAGTGCCTGAGACACCAGCATCTCTACCTGAGGCTAAGCCTGAGATGCCAGAACCTCTTCCTGTCCACAGACAGCGAGGGACACTGCCCACACACACAGAGGCAAAGACTGGCCACCAGGATACTCCAGACACTGCCAGCGTCACCTCTTCAAGCCCAAGGCTGAGTCGCTAGAATGAGCCCTGAGATCGCCAGCGCCTCCCTCAATACAAGGGTGAAACTGCAGGAAGAGTCCTGGATCATCACACCTTCTTCAAAGACCAGGACTAAGGTGATAGGACAAGCCCGAGACTGTCAGGGATAGCGCCTGCAGATTGGGCTCCTGTCTTTGGATCTTCTTCTTCTTGCGAATGAAACATACATAAACCAAAGGAATAGTTAGATCTCGTGCCGGGTGTTGAGCAGCCAGGTTGTTGTCTCTGTTGGCGTCAATACCTGCCAGGCCCTGACACAGCTCCATTTGATGGGTGGTAGAGCGGACACCCAGAGATGACATGGTTGGCTGTCTGTGGTTCTGCTCCACATTCACAGGCTGGGCTCTCTGACGGAGCCCCCATCTCCACACGCTGGCATTGAAACGCCCAACTCCAGTACCAAGTCTGTTGAGCTTCACCCATTCTCCTCTGGGGTGGTCAGACTTTTTTTGGATGTGCCCCTCCATACGCCTGTGTCCATCATATAGCCAAAGTTTCCATGATGGATTTCTCTTACAATGGCGGCGGTGGTCATCATTGGCACGCGTGGTGGTGGGAAGGTCGCTGTGGCGGCCATTGCTCCGTCTATGGAGACTTGCGATTCCTCCGTCGATCGCGGGGACTTGGGGAATCGTGAAGCCTTTTCCTCGCAGGTTATCCCGATTCCACCTGACGATCTCTGGCTATCACGGGGGGTGGCCTCCTCTCTCTGTCTCCCCCACCAGATCACCTGTCACACATGTGGATGAGCTTCCCCTCGCAGAAGCCACCATCGGCCGGCCTTCCGAACAGGGTTTTTAGACCTGCTGGGTGAGTGTGAGACGTGGGACATGGTTGAGGCTCGTGAGGCTGATTGGCTCTGGGCCCTCTGCTGCTGTTGCGGCGAGGCAAGGCCACGTGCTTACTCTTCGGGCTGCCACACCTGTGTTTCTTGCTCTTCTTCTTGCTTCTTTCTTTATGCTCTTTGACTTGGACTGTCACCTGCTTTTTTTAAAAAACGTTTTTTTTCTTTTGACCGAGCATTGGAACTCGGCTCCGAACTTTCTTCTTTTTCTTCTTTTTTGGCCCGCAGTCGCTCATTCTTCTCCTTCTTCTTGCATGGAGAGTGGTCCCGGTAGCTTGAGTCCATCCATTTCTACTCTGACACCATGTAATGTTTTCTGTATATTACCCTGTATGACCCTGGCTAGCACAATGAACACCCGTCCGACACCGACACCATCTTGTAAGAAGCGTTTTATTTCCAACACTAACAGAAACGTCTAGAAAGTCATGTGACCTCAGTCACGAGGCACTGGCCCACTTGCTAGCTTGTACTCCTGGCCTCAAGATGCGCTGGCATTTACATTACATTACATACATCACCTAGAACTAATCAGAATCCAGATGTTATTTCTGGCCAGTGCCATTGGGCAGATGGGTTTTATTTAATGCAGTCTCAGTGCTTGAAATACTGCAACTGAACACCTGTATTTGTACGGATGCAGCAAATGCAGCAGTTGTCACCCAGTGGGATCATCGACATGCACCGTTGGTCAGTTCCAAGTGGCACTATTAATTTCCAAGCCTCCAGCCAGTATTGGCGTGTAGCTGGCAATCTCCAGTGACCCTGTAGTAACACAGGCAAGAACATCATTCTCACAGAGACACAAGAAGCAACTATAGATGCTGCAACCTTGAGCAACACACAACGTGCTGGAGTAGAATCCCGACCTGAAACGTCATCTGTCCATTCCCTTCACAGCTGCTGCCTGACCCGCTGAGTTCCTCCAGCACTTTGTGTTTTGGTCAAGTAATTTCATGTGCAAACCCCAGCAGGGAATATTGGCAGGGCCGTTGACTGATGGAGAAACATTGCAGTTGATAAGGGAAATTCCAGATTACTGGAACTCTTTGCATTTTCTGGCAGAATCGCTTGATTCAGTGGGAGGAACGGGCCATTCGCAGAAGAAATCCCTGATGTCAATTAGTTTTTGCCAATATTATAATTATTTAGGGGTGGGTCAACCTCCCCTCCTATTCCTTCAGGCCCAGCTATTTAATGGGTGAAGTCATTGTGACCAAATCAGGTAAACCAGAGAGTATGAATCCCAAAGTGAAAAACAGCTAAAGGTTGTGTAACCTCCAGGCTACTCCCACCCATGGCCACATCAAGCAAAACTAATTCAATCCAGCCATCTGTTGATTCTGGGCCATCCCTGTATCACCTCATTTACAGTAAGAGAGACGGCTAACTCACTGTACACTGACTATGCCAGGGTTGCTTAGCAATCCCTTGCATTGTTTTGCACAAAACACTTTTTTAACTCATGGTCCAACACAAGAGCTGGTTCAGGGTTTCAAATATTTTGACCTTAAACAGCAAATTACTGAATCTGTTTAAGAAGGAACTGCAGATGCTGGAAAATCGAAGGTAGACAAAAGTGCTGGAGAAACTCAGCGGGTGCAGTAACATCTATGGAGCGAAGGAAATAGGCGACGTTTCGGGCCGAAACCCTTCTTCAGACTGATCACTTTTTTAATTACTGAATCTGTTCACTTCAGTGTTTAATATGCAACTTTATTCCTCAACTTGCCAAAAATGGCCGCCAATTATTCGAAGGGTACACGATACAGTACAGAGCATAGAACATAGAACAGTACAGACGAGAGCTGGGTCTTCAGCCCGCAATGCCTGTGCCCAACGTGAAGCCAAATTAAACTCATCTCCTCTGCCTGCTCGTAATCTATATCCCTCCTTGCATATCCAAGTGTCTGTCTAAAAGCCTCTTAAACGCTACTATCGTATCTGCCTCCACCACCACCCCTGGCCCCCTATGTAAAAAAAACCTGCCCTGCACATCCCCAATAAACATTCTCCCTCGAACATTAAAACAAAGCCCACCAGTATTTGATATTTCCATCCTGATTAAAAAGGTTCTGACTGTCTACCCTATCGTCAGTTTATACATTTCTATCAGGTCTTTCTGCAATTTACAACATTCCAGAGAAAACAATCCAAGTCCATCCAACCTCCCTGTAGCAAATAGCCACCAACCTATGCAGTAATCTGGTGAATCTTTCCTGTACCCTTTCCAAAGCGTTCATACCCTGTGTTTGATCGGAACAGCACACAATGCTACAAATGCAGCCTAATCAAAGATTTCTAGAGCTGCATCATGACTTCCTGGGTACACTCTCTGCCCTGACTGATAAGGCAAGCATACCAGAAGCCCTCGTTACCACAGTATCTCTTTGTGTTGCCACTTTCAGAGAACTATGGTCCCCGAGATGCTTCTGCACATCAATGCTGTTAAGGCCATCAACCCCCAAACTACAACATCTTAGACTTGCTTGGATTAAACTCTATCTGACATTTCTCCACCCATTTTTGTTGCTGATCTATAGACAATAGACAATAGGTGCAGGAGTAGGCCATTTGGCCCTTCAATCCAGCACCGCCATTCAATGTGATCATGGCTGGTCATCCACAATCAGTACCCCGTTCCTGCCTTCTCCCCATATCCCCTGACTCCGCTATCTTTAAGAGTCCTGTCTAGCTCTCTCTTGAAAGTATCCATAGAACCGGCCTCCACCGCCCTCTGAGGCAGAGAATTCCACAGACTCACAACTCTCTGTGTGGAAATGTTTTTTCTCATCTCCATTCTAAATAGCTTACTCCTTATTCTTAAACTGTGGCCCCTGGTTCTGGACTCCCCCAACATATCTGTATCATGCTGCATCTTCTGACAGCCTTCCTCACTATCTCACAGAGCTGATGTCTGACCATGTATCTTCACATATAAGGGAATTCTAAGCGACGAAGGATAGACACAAAATGATGAAGTAACTCAGTGAGTCTGGCAGCTTTTCTGGAGAAAATGGATAGGTGATGTTTTAGGTTGAGATCCTTCTTCAGACTGATTGTAGGGGGGGATCCACTGAGTTACTCCAGCATTTGTGTTTGTCTGTGGTATAAACCAGCATCTGCAGTTTCTTTTCATTACAATATGTGACACCAATTTGGAATAGATCGGGTGAATACACAGTGTCTTTTTCCCAGAGCAGGGGGAATCAAGAAGCAGATGAGATAGATAGATAGATAGATAGATAGATAGATAGATAGATAGATAGATAGATAGATAGATAGATAGATAGATAGATAGATAGATAGATAGATAGATTGATAGATAGATAGATAGATAGATAGATAGATAGATAGATAGATAGATAGATAGATAGATAGATAGATAGATAGATAGATAGATAGATAGCCTTTTATTGTAATTCAGACCGAAGTCTGAACGAAATTGCAGCAGTCATACACATAATACAATACAATAAAACAACAATAAACACATATTAACATCCACCACAGTGAGTCCACTCAACATCTCCTCACTGTGATGGAGGCAAAAGTCTTAGATCTTCAGTCGCTTCCCTCCTCTTCTCCCTCTGCGCTGAGGCGATACCCCCCGGGCGATATTATAAATCAGTCCCGCGGCTCCAACACCGCGGCCCGGAGTGGTTGAAGCTGCCGCCCACCAGTCCTGCTGACGCAGCCGCTGGCCCGCGGCCGAACCCCGGACTCAGGCCACCGCCGCCAGAACACAGTCCCAGCCACCCTCATGTGAGTACTGCGCCGTCTTCAACCTTGGGCTGGGCCGCCCCGACATGGGCGTCGCTTCTTCCCTGGGCTGCGAGCGCTGCACCTCCCCGAGCTCGGCTGCTCCGACATCGTTTTAGGGTGCGTGGGGAATGAATCCGGAAGTGTCGGCGCTGTTAACAGCTGCGGCTCGCCTGCAGTCCGTCTGTTTTTACTTTTTTCTGTTGTTTTTTTTTTTGTCTTGTTTTGGTTAAGTTTTAGTTTGTTGGGTTGTGTTAGAGGGGGGGGGGGGGGAAACATGTTTTCTGTCTCTCCTTCGGGGGAATGCGATTTTTTTTGTGTCGTATCCCCCTTCTCTGCCTCCGTCTGCGCTGAGGCCTAATGGCGGAGCTGGCGGCCTCCAACCTGCGACCGACCCCGAGGCTCCGGAGGCAGAGCCAGCCAGGACTCACCAACGAGAGGCTGGCCGTCTTCGGGGCTGAGGCAGCGGTGGCCCGACTTGCTGGTGCGGCGTTCTGGCTTTTGGCGGCGGCCTGGAGCTGATGCAGCGGGGCTCGGAGCGGAGACTGCGGGACCCGGAGCTGGGGCAGCGGCCTGGAGTTGAGACTGCGGGACCTGGACGGCGACTGCGGGACCCGGAGCTGAGGCGGCGGACTGGAGCTGGGGCGGCTGCCCGGAGCTGATGCTGTGGCGGGCTGTCTCGGAGCGGAGACGGCGTTCCGGCTTTTGGCGGCGGCACCATGGAGGTCCGCTGGACTGGAGAGCGGCATCTCCAGCCTGGATCGCCTCAGCGCAGAGGGAGAACAAGGAGGGAAGAGACGGAGACTGAGACTTTGCCTCTATCACAGTGAGGATGTGCTTGGTGAACTCACTGTGGTGGATGTTTAATTTGTGTTTATTGGATGTTTTGTTTTTATTGGTTCTGTGTATGACTGCAGGCAACATAATTTCGTTCAGACCGAAAGGTCTGAATGACAATAAAGGAATCTAATTCTAATCTAATTCTAATCTAATTCATTAGGAACCTGATGAACAACTTTTTCACTCAGGAGGTTGGTGGGTATATGGAGCTATGCATCTACCCGATCTATTCCCCTTGTGATTTTATATACCTTTATAAGATCACCACTCAGCCTCCTTTGCTCCAAGGAATTTTTCATCAGTCTGATTGTTGAGTATAGAAGTTGGGAGGTCATGTTGCAATGGTACAAGACGTTGGTGAGGCCGCATTTAGAGTATTGTGTTCAGTTCTGGACACCGTGTTATAGGAAAGATGTTGTCAAGCTGGAAAGGGTACAGAAAAGATTTACAAGGATGTTGCCAGGACTAGAAGGTCTGAGCTATAAGGAGAGATTGAGTAGGCTGGGTCTCTATTCTTTGAAGTGCTTGAGGATGAGGGGTGATCTTATTGAAGTGTACAAAATCATGAGAGGAATAGATCGGGTCTCTTGCCCAGAGCACCAGAGGACATAGGTTCAAGGTGAAGGGGAAAAGATTTAATAGGAATCTGAGGGATAACTTTTTCACACAAAGGGTGGTGGGTGTATGGAACAAACTGCCAGAGGAGGTAGTTGAGGCTGGGACTATCCCAATGTTTAAGAAACAGTTAGACAGGTGCATGGACAGGACAGGTTTGGTGGCATATTGACCAAGCGCGAGCAGGTGGGACATTTGTAGCTGGGACATTGTTGGCCGGTGTGGGCGAGTTGGCTGAAGGGCCTGTTTCCACACTGTATCACTCTATGACTCTATGATTCTATGAATAATGTCGTAGCGTGCCCAACCTCTCCCTATAGCTCAGGCATCGAGTCCTGACATCATTCTCGTAAATCATCTCTGCACTCTCTTCAGCTTACCAGCATTCTTTCTGTAGCGGAGTGACCGAAACTGACCACAATACTCCCAGTTTAAGAAAGAAATGCAGATGCTGGAAAAATCGAAGGTAGACAAAAATACTGGAGAAATTCAGCGGATGAGGCAGCATCTATGGCACGAAGGAATAGGTGATGTTTCGGGTCGAGATCCTTCTTCAGACAATGTTCCCAGTACACACTCACCAACATTGTAACATAAGGTTTATTTTAAGTTTGTTTATTATTGTTGTCACATGTTCGCTTTTTTGTCACGAAAAAGACTATACATGATTACAATCAAGCCGTCCAGTGTATTAATTAACCACTTCTCTTTTGAGAAGCAAGGAGAGGGAAGAATTACATTTCATGTTTTTCCTCACTCCTTACAATGCTGTGTATGACAGTGATCGCAACTTCTACTGACGTGTGAATGGCCGTTGGCTCGCTAGGAGCTCATCCGCCCTATGACAGGGTTTCTTGTCCTGCTGGGGGTCCACAGACCTCTCCTCACCTGGCAAACCAGGTGGGGGAGACAGTTTAGTCGCCGATTATCCGACCATGGAGCAGATAGCACGGGCGTACATGGTACCCGTGGCGGGGGGAACTCCCCCCAACCTGAACTGATGCAGTATAAAAATAATAACATTTAGGGAATATGGTCCATTAAAGATCAAAGTCTCCAATGAGGTAGATGGGAGATCAAGACCACACTCTAGCTGATAAGAGGATGGTTCAGTTGCCTGATCACAGTTGGGTCAAAACTGTCCCTGAATCTGGAGGTGTGGTTTTTCATACTTCTGTACCTCTTGCCTGATTGGAGAGGGGAGAAGAGAGAGTGACCGAGGTGAGACTGGTCCTAGATGATGCTGCTGGCCTTGCCAAGGCAGCGCGAGGTGTAGATGGAGTCAATGGAAGGGAGGCTGGTTTGCGTGATGGTCTATGCTGTGTCCACAACTCTCTGAAATTTCTTATGATCTTGGAAGGAGCTGTTCACAAACTAAGCTCTGATGCATCCCAATAAAGTGCTTTCTATCTTTAGAAGCTGGTGAGAGTTGCTGGGGACTTGCTGAACTTCCTCAGCCTTCCAAGGAAGTAGAGGCGTTGCTATGCTTTCTTCACCATTGCTTCGATGTGGCTGGACCAGGACAATTTGCTGGTGATATCTCAACTTTGGCACCATCCGTGTGTGTCTAAGTGTACCGCTTCTCTTCCTGAAGTCGATCTCCTTTCTCCTGTTGACATTGAGAGAGAGGCTGTTGTCTTGGTACCAGGTTACGAGGTTCTCAATCACCTTCCTCTGTCTCATCGTCATTTGATATCCGACCCGTTACGGTCATGTAGTCCGTGAATATGTAAATTGAGTTGGATTGATAATTGGCTGCACAGTCACGAGTGTGTAAGGAGTCGAGTGAGGAGCTGACAACACATCATTGCCGGACACCAGTGATGAGGATTACCTACAAGATGATTTGTTAGGGAGCTACGTACCTAGACCGAGATCCCTCTGCTCTACAACAGTCCCCTGGACTGGCCCTGCCATTCACTAGGAATGTCCTGCCCTGGTTTCATTTTCACACCCTGCAGTTATCTGCACTAGCCATTCCTCAGCCCTATTGCCCAGCTGATCAAGCTCCTGCTGTGATTATTGATTATCAGTGAGCGATCATAAGGTCATTTATTAAGAGTAAAATTAGGCCATTCGGCCCATTATCTACTCCGCCGTTCAATCATGGCTGATCTATCTCTCCTGCCCTCTCCCCATAACCTCTGACACCCGTACTAATCAAGAATCTATCTATCTATGCCATAAAAATATCAACTGATGGCCTCCACAGCCTTCTGTGGCAAAGAATTCCACAGATTCACCACCCACTGACTGAAGATATATCTCCTCATCTCCTTCCTAAAAGAAAGCTCTTTAATTCTGAATCTATGACCTCTGGCCCTAGACCCTCCCACTAGTGGAAACATCCTCTCGACATCCACTCTATCCAAGCCTTTCACTATTCAGTATGTTTCAATGAGGTCCCCCCTCATTCTTCTAAACTCCAGCGAGTACAGGCCCAGTGCCGACAAACGCTCATCATAGGTTAACCCACTCATTCCTGAGATCATTCGTGTAAACCTGCTCTGGACCCTCTCCAGAGCCAGCACATCCTTCCTCAGATATGGTGCCCAAAATTGTTCATAATATTCCAAATGCGGCCTAACCAGCACCTTATAGAGCCTCAGTGATCTTACTGCATCCTGAAATTTGGTGCTGTGGCCAACAGCTGGTCTGCACAGTTGTATTCTTTGGGGACACAAGAAAGTACAGATGATAGCTTACAAAAACCCCCCATAAAGTGCTGGAATAACTCAACGATTCAGATAGCATCTCTGGAGAACATGAATAGACAATAGGTGCAGGAGTAGGCCATTCGGCCCTTTAAGCCAGCACCGCCATTCAATGTGATCATGGCTGATCATCCACAATCAGTACCCCGTTCCTACCTTCTCCCCATATCCCCTGACTCCGCTATCTTTAAGAGCCCTATCTAGCTCTCCCTTGAAAGTATCTAGAGAACCGCCTCCACCGCCCTCTACCGCCCTCTGAGGCAGAGAATTCCTCAGACTCACAACTCTCTGTGTGGAAAAGTGTCTCCTCATCTCCGTTCTAAGTGGCTTACCCCTTATTCTTCAACTGTGGCCCTTGGTTCTGGACTCCCCCAACATCGGGAACATGTTTCCTGCCTCTAGTATGTCCAAACCCTTAATAATTTTATATGTTTCAATAAGATACCCTCTCATCCTTCTTAATTCCAGAGTATACAAGTCCAGTCGCTCCATTCTCTCAGCACATGACAGTCCCGCCATCTCGGGAATTAACCTGGTGAACCTACGCTGCACTCAAGAATGTCCTTCCTCAAATTTGGAGACCAAAACTGCACACAATACTCCAGATGTGGTCACACTAGGGCCCTGTAGAACGGTAGAAGGACCTCTTTATTCCTAGACTCAACTCCTCTTGTTATGAAGGCCAACATGCCATTGGCTTTGTTCACTGCCTGCTGTACCTGCATGCTTACTTTCAGATAGATGCCATTTCAGATCGGGATACTCCATCAGTCTGAAGAATATGGAAAAATATGGAAATAGAGAAATGTTGAATAAATATCAGTCAGGACTCTAAGGATGACCTTTATTTTAGAGAGGTTGGATTATACCTCTTATCCAATTCCTGGCAAATGTTACCAACAGCAGAGATAGACCATACGGCTGTACAACATGGAAACAGGCCCTTCGGCCCACCTTCTCCAGGGTGATTAATTTAGCATACCCTTTGCCTGCATTTGACCCATATCTCTCTAAAATCTTTCTATCCATATATATATATCTACCTCGGGTGCTGTCTGCGTGGTGTTTGCACATTCTCCCTGTGACCGTGTGGGTTTCTGCCAGGTGCCCCGGTTTCCTCCCACATCCCAAAGACATGCAGATGTGTTAATTGGCCCTCTGTAAATTGCCCCTAGTTTGTCGGGAGTGGATGAGAAAGTGGGATAACATAGAACTTGTGTAAATGGGTGATCGATGGTCAGTGGGCTAAAGGACTTGTTTCCATGTATGAATGAATGAATGAGTTTATTGGCCAAGTATTCACATACAAGGATTTTGCCTTGGTGCTCCGCCCACAAGTGACAACATGACAGTTAGGAATGACACATAAAACATTAAACATTAATAATAAATCTCATCTCTAAACTAAATCTCCCCCAATTTGTTAGGAACCTTTGTATATCACTCTGGATATACAGGGAACAGAGCCAAGAGAAACAAGGCGAGGGTTGCAGGGGGATAGATGCACAGTACTGGAGTAACTCAGTGGGTAGCAGGAAATCAGGAACATGTCAAAGAGACACTCAGACTGTCCCCTGACAATGGGATGAGGAGAGAGGTGCAGATCCCACATCATGGAGCTGCTCCCTTGTTTTCCAACGCTACCCATTCTTTGCCATTGAGGAGGTGGGAACAATGGGATGATGAGTAACGTTGACAAACGGAAAACTAGGCAGATCCGGAATTGTCCCATTTGCCAATTTACACAACCTGGATGTAATTGAAGGACTGAACTAATCCAACAACAGTAACAGCATTGCACAAAGTCCTGTAAGATCTTGCACTCAAACAATTTTGGTTTCCTTGTGGAAACATCTTCAGAAAACATTATCTTGCGGAGCATTGTAAATGAGCTGAATTCACGCTCCAACCTGTCCGGAGTTAGGATCATTAGTGTTTATTAAATGTGGACACATTCCTATATCGGGATAGACAAAAATGCTGGAGAAACTCAGAGGGTGAGGCAGCATCTATGGAGCGAAGGAAAAAGGCAATTATGCCTTTTTCCTTCGCTCCATAGATGCATCTCACCCGCTGAGTTTTCCAGCATTTTTGTCTACGTTTGATTTTCCAGTATCTGCATAACTGCAAAACTCCTCCATGGTCGATGTCTGTATGACACCATGACTCTGCACAGGAGGCTGAGGGGCGATCTTATAGAGGTTTAGAAAATCATGAGAGGAATAGTTGGGGCGAATTCACAGAGTGCTTTATCCAGGGTCTGGGAATCACGAACCGAGGTCACAGGTTTAAGGTCAGTGTGGAAACATTTTATAGGAACCTGAGGGGCAATTTCTTCACACAGTCATTGTCATAGAGTTACAGTCATACAGCACCGATACTGACTCTTCAGCCCACCTGGTGGTGCCCGCAATGGCTGCCTCGTCAACAGTCTATCTCATCCTTTTCCTTCTTTGCTGTTTTTTAGTACATGTTAAATGAATGTTTTAGTGTTCTCTAGCTTGTTTTGTGTCGGGGGTGGGGGTTGGGGGAAACCTTTTTTAATCTCTTACCTCGAAGGAGATGTGACTTTTTCCTTATCGTATCCCCGTCTGCACTGCAGCCTAATGTTGGGGGAGTCCAGAACCAGGGGCCACAGTTTACGAATAAGAGGTAAACCATTTAGAACGGAGACGAAGAAACACTTTTTCACCCAGAGAGTTGTGAATCTGTGGAATTCTCCGCCTGAGAGGGCAATGGATGCAAATTCTCCGGATGGCCTTCAAGAGAGAGCTAGATAGGGCTCTTAAAAATAGTGGAGTCAGGGGAAATAGTGAGAAAGCAGGAATGAGGTACAGATTGCCGATAATCAGCCATGATCACAGTGAATGGCGGTGCTGGCTCGAAGGGCCGAATGGCCTACTCTTGCACCTATTGTCTATTGTCTAAAATCGTGGAGCTGGCGGCCTCTGCTGGGGACCAACTTCGGGGAGCTCCAATTACGGGATCCTGCGGACTAGGCATCGTGGAGCTCGCAGTCCCTGGTTAGGGGCCGACTTCAGGGGCTCCAAGCTGGAGGAGCTTCGATCGCCCCAATCACAGGAGCTTCGATCACCCCGACACGGGAGCTTCGATCACCCCGACACGGGAGCTTCGATCACCCCGACACGGGAGCTTCGATCGCCCCGACACGGGAGCTTCGATCGCCCCGACACGGGAGCTTCGATCATGCCGACACGGGAACTTCGATCACCCCGACACGGGAGCTTCGATCGCCCCGACACGGGAACTTCGATCGCCCCGACACGGGAGCTTCGATCGCCCCGACACGGGAGCTTCGATCGCCCCGACACGGGAGCTTCGATCGCCCCGACACGGGAGCTTCGATCATGCCGACACGGGAGCTTCGATCACCCCGACACGGGAGCTTCGATCACCCCGACACGGGAGCTTCGATCGCCCCGACACGGGAGCTTCAATCACCCCGACACGGGAACTTCGATCACCCCGACACGGGAGCTTCGATCGCCCCGACACGGGAGCTTCGATCGCCCCGACACGGGAGCTTCGATCGCCCCGACACGGGAGCTTCGATCATGCCGACACGGGAACTTCGATCACCCCGACACGGGAGCTTCGATCACCCCGACACGGGAGCTTCGATCGCCCCGACACGGGAGCTTCAATCACCCCGATGAGGGAACTTCGATCACCCCGACACGGAAGCTTCGATCGCCCCGACACGGGAACTTCGATCGCCCCGACACGGGAGCTTCGATCATGCCGACACGGGAACTTCGATCATGCCGACACGGGAGCATCAATCACCCCGACACCGGAGCTTCAACCGTTCCGACATGGGAGCTTCGATCACCCCAACTGCGGATGGTTCGACTCCCCCGACCGCGGTGGAATATAGAGGGAAAAAGATTAGACTTTATTGCCTTCCATCACAGTGAGGAATGTGGGGAATCCGCTATAGTAGATGTTTATGTTAACTTTTGTGTAGTTGTGTGTCTTGTTGCTATTTTTAGTGTTGGTGTATGGTAATCGACTTTCACTGTATGTGACAATAAACAGACCTTGAAACATTGAAATTGCCCATGCAAACCAAGATGCCCTATCCACACTAGTCCCACCAGCCCGCGTCTGGTCCATATCCCTCTCAACATTTCCTATCCATGTCCTTTAATTCTTGTTATCTCAGCTGCCTCTGTACAGAGAAGTGTGAGGTGTTGCATTTTGGGAAGTCTAACAAGCGCAGGACCTACACAGTGAATGATAGGCCTCTGAGTAGTGTTGTAGAGCAGAGGGATCTAGGAATGCAGGTGCATAGTTCCTTGATGGTCAAGTCGCAGGCTTGATAATGTGGCAAAAAGGCTTATGGCACATTGGTCTTCATCAGTTAGAGTATAGGGTATAGGAGATGGGAAGTCTCCAGGAAAGGCCGCACCACTCCATGTTGTAGGCCGCAGAGGTTGCCAGAGATGCGAAACAGAAATAAATCGCATCTCCGTCGAGGTAGTTGACTGAAAAAGGTTTCCCCCGTTTCCCCCGCACACCCCTCATAAAACATACCAAGAGACGTTAAAACAAACATTCAAGACATACTTAAAATAATAAAAACAGAGAAGGGACAAGACAGACTGCTGGCAAGGCGGCCATTACAGGCGCCACTCAGTGGTGACCATGGCTGATCATCCACAATCAGTACCCCGTTCCTGCCTTCTCCCCATTTCCCTTGACTACGCTATCTTTAAGAGCTCTATCTGACTCTCTCTTGAAAGCATCCAGCGAATTGGCCTCCACTGCCTTCTGAGACAGCGAATTCCACAGATTCACAACTCTCTGGATTTTTCCTCATCACCGTTCTAAATGGCCTACCCTTTATTCTTAAATTGTGGACCCTGGTTCTGGACTGCCCCAACATCGGGAACATGTTTCCTGCCTCTAGCCTCAGGTCCAATCCCTTAATAATCATAGGTTTCAATAAGGATTCCTCTCTTCCTTCTAAATTCCAGTGTATACGAGCCCAGTCGCTCCATTCTTTCAACATATGACACATGCGCAATAGTTCTCTGCACTCTGGGATAGATCTTATGCTGATATGGCTTCACTCTGGCTTTATAAGGAAAAGATATGTGTTCTCTGTACCACCAGATCAGGCATTCTTTCCCTAGAATTCACAGACCTCAGGCGTTTATTATTCATGGAACAGAGGGAATCATTTTCTGTCAGCACTGTTTAGCCACTGCGGGACAAATACACATTGTAGTTTAGTGCCTGAAACTCGCTGCCAGGGGCGGTGGTGGAGGCAGATACAATAGTGGGGTTTAAGAGACTTTTAGATCGGCACATGGAAATGCAGGGAATGGAGGGATCTGGATCACGTGCGGGCAGAGGAGATTGGTTTACATGTTCTCCACAGATGCTGCCTGACCCGCTGAGTTACTCCAGCACTCTGTGAAACGTCACCTGTCCACGTTCTCCACAGATGCTGCCTGACCCGCTGAGTTACTCCAGCACTCTGTGAAACGTCACCTATCCATGTTCTCCACAGATGCTGCCTGACCCGCTGAGTTACTCCAGCACTCTGTGAAACGTCACCTATCCATGTTCTCCACATATGCTGCCTGACCCGCTGAGTTACTCCAGCACTCTGTGAAACGTCACCTATCCATGTTCCCCACATATGCTGCCTGACCCGCTGAGTTACTCCAGCACTCTGTGAAACGTCACCTATCCACGTTCCCCACAGATGCTGCCGGACCCGCTGAGTTTCTCCAGCACTTAGTACCCTTTTTTGTAAACCAGTTAAAGAAGCTGCTTGGTTACACAGAAAAGCTGGAGAAACTCAGCGGGTGCAGCAGCATCTATGGAGCGAAGGAAATAGGCGACGTTTCGGGCCGAAACCCTTCTTCAGACTGATCTGCCTGACAAGAAAGGGAAAAGAGGGAAAAGGAGGAGTAGCCAGAAGGCTCTGTGAGACAGCAGGGGAGCTGAGGAAGGGGAGGAGCCAGCAAGGACTCACAGAATTGGGAGAATTCGATGTTCATGCCCCGGGGGTGTAGACTCCCCAAACGGAATATGAGGTGCTGTTCCTCCAATTTCCGGTGTGTTTTGCAAAACAAACCTGCTTGTTTTGCTCGGTGACACCAAGCTACTGCCCTAACTTGCTAAGATCCTATAGCAGATAAAAGCAGAAACAATATGCTTACACATTGTGGAATGTGTTGGGCATTGGGGAATGATGGATTTGCAGTGGTATCTCTATTCTCAATCTTGACAGGAGGATTTGAGGAAATGCAAACAATGGATATCCTCTGTGGTGGAAACAGCTATCAGTCTTTTTTACAAATTATCTTCAAACATCAGCTAATTCACATTGTGTTTTGGAAACAAATCTCCCTTGGCTGACAGGTTTGGGTGAAGCTCGATAACGTTCCTGACAGAAACTGCAGGCAGCCTGAGTTCGCTGCCAGGTTTAAGTTACAGGACCTGGCCTCAGGCACTGAATGAGACAGTGAAAGCGGCCTCACTGCCTTAAGGAGTTCCAGTAGTTTGCATCGCTACTCATCTTGTGACACCTCGGCATTTGATGAAGAACTAACCCAAAAGGTGGACAAGGGCAAATCCATAGGCATTGTCTATATGGACTTCAGTAGATATTTGATGTGGCTCCACCTGGTAGCTGCTCTTGAAGGTCAGATTGCATAGGATCCAGGGGGAAGCAAAGGGTGGTGCTGGAAAGGTGTTTTTGAAGGCAGGCCTGTGAAGAGTGGTGTGCCTCCAGGATCTGTGCTGGGCCCATTGCTGTTTATGATGAGAATGTAGAAGGCATGTATGTATAGGAACATCCTTGCCCCCTGCCCCCTGTCTCCATCAAGGGTGTGGATGTGTAGTTTACCAAGGAGTACAAGTACCTTGGAGTGTACCTGGATAGTAAACGGGACTGATCCAGGAATGCTGAGGCACTGTACAGGAAGGGACAGAGTTATCTGTACTTCCTGAGGAGGCTCCGCTCTATCAACATCTGCGGTAAGAAGAGTTCTATCAATCGGTGGTGGCCAGTGCCATCTTCTTCCCTGTCGTGTGCTGGGGCAGCAGGGCAGAGGCCGTGGACTCCAACAGGATCAACAAACTCATCAGGAAGGCTGGCTCCGTCCTGGAGGTGGAGTCGGAGTCACTGGAGATGGTCTCGGAAAGGAGGATGCTCCTCAAACTGCGGAGCATCTTGGATAATACATTTCACCCCCTCCATGATACACTGGTCAACCTGAGGAGCACCTTCAGCAACAGACTGGTCCCACCAAGTTGCAGGACAGAACGTGACAGGAGATCCTTTATCCCCGTGGCTATCAAACTGTACAACTAATCTCCCTTCTGTCGTGGGGTAGACTGACGCTCCCGCTCTGCCTTCCTCTTGATTTATGCACTGGTATATGTGGATAATTTTATAAATAAATAAAATCAGTTCAAACTCGTACAATAGGTAGAGCAAAGGGGAAGATACAGAGATCAGAATATAGTTCTCAGCATTGTAGCGCATCAGTCCAGAGACAAAGTCCAATGTCCGCAATGGGGTAGAGGTGAATCGGACGGTACCCTAGCTTATGGAAGGGCCGTTCGGAAGCCTGATAACAGAGGGGAAGAAGCTGTTCCTGAGTCTGGTGGTGCGCGCTTTCAAGCTTCTGTAACTTCTGCCGGACGGGAGCGGGGAGAAGAAGAAATAACCGGGGTGGGACAAGTCTTGGATTATGTTGGCTGCTTTCCCGAGACAGCGTGAAGTTTAGATGGAGTCAATGGTGGAAAAAATGACCGGGGTGCCACGACTTTAAAAGCTTTGTTGTAGCCTTCTATCAGTCAGCGGAAAGAGTATACATGATTACAATCAAGTTGTCCACAGTGTTCAGATACAGGATAAAGAGGATAATATTTAGTGCAAGATAAAGTCCAGTAACGTCTGATTAGAGATAGTCTGAGGGTCACCAATGAAGTAGATAGTAGTTCAGGACTGCTCTCTAGTTGGTGATAAGATGGTTCAGTTGCCTGATAACAGCTGGGAAGAAACTGTCCCTGAATCTGGAGGTGTGCGTTTTCACACTTCTGTTACTCGTGCCCGATGGGAGAGGGGAGAAGAGGGAATGGCCAGGGTGCGACTGGTCCATGATTATGCTGCTGGCCTTGCCGAGGCAGCGTGAGGTGTAGATGGAGTCAATGAAGGGAGGTTGGTTTGTGTGATGGTCTGGGCTGCAGGCCTTGCCGAGGCAGCGTGAGATGTAGATGGAAAGCCTCATCCACTTCACTTCGTTTCCCCACTTGTCTTGCTGCTGAGCAGGTCAGGTGGGGTGGGAAGGGACAGATGATGTGTTGGTCGGGCCCTTCCATCGTGCTGCTCTCAAGTACATGTGAGCACATGTGACCATCAGACAAACAATAACTAAAGTTCCTCCAACATAGTGTTTCACTTATGTTCAAGAAGGAACTGCAGATGCTGGATAATCGAAGGTAGACAAAAGTGCTGGAGAAACTCAGCGGGTGCGGCATCATCTATGGAGCGAAGAAAATGGGCAACGTTTCGGGACGAAACGTTGCCTATTTCCTTCGCTCCATAGATGCTGCCGCATCCGTTGAGTTTCCTTAGTGTTTCACTTATGTTGCCATGTTCATGGGCTTGTACTCACTGGAGTTTAGAAGGATGAGAGGCAATCTTATTGAAACATATACGATTATTAAGGGATTGGGCACGCTAGAAGCAGGAAACATGTCCCCAGTGTTGGGGGAGTCCAGAACCAGGGGCCACAGTTTAAGAATAAGAATAAGGGGTGAGCCATTTAGAACGGAGATGAGGAAACACCTTTTCACCCAGAGAGTTGTGGGTCTGTAGAATTCTCTGCCTCAGAGGGCAGTGGAGGCAGGTTCTCTAGATGCTTTCAAGAGAGAGCTAGATAGGGCTGTTAAAGATAGCAGAGTCAGGGGATATGGGGAGAAGGCAGTAACTGGACTACTTGATTGTGGATGATCAGGCACTGATTGTGGATGATCAGCCATGATCACATTGAATGACGGTGCTGGCTCAAAGGGCCGAATGGCCCACTCCTGCACCTATTTCTGTTGTCTATTGTCTAAATCTTAGTGCTTCTGGTTAACCATGTTGACAGCGTGATGCTAACATGATGCCATCAGCTCAGATCATGTAAATATTATGTAAACAAATTCAGGGACACTGACTCAAGTTCCATTTCCTGCCAGGATAATATCATCTAGTGTGGCCCTATCCTGATGGGGCATTGACACTGGTACTCCCCGCCCCCCTCCCCCCACTCCTCCATCCTCGCCCCTCTCCTCTCTCTTCCTTGTACCTCTTCCTCACTGTTCCCTCCTCCTTGTCCCCTTCCACCTAGATTCCTTCTCCTGGTTGCACAATTCACCCATCTTTAAACCTTATCTCATCTCGCACTTTTTGTAATTTCATCTTTGGCCTTTATCCACCCATCAGCCGACAACCCCCCCCCCCCCCCCCCCCCCTTACATCCACCTATGTGGATGTTTGTCCAGCTCCACCTCTCTCCCAGCATTCTCATCCCCCTGCTACAATTAGTCTGAAGAAGGGTCCCAACCCGAAACACTGCTTCCCGTCTCTCTAGCCTTTGACACCCGTACTAATCAAGAACCGACCAATTTTGGCTTTAAAATGTCCTAATGACTTGGCCTCCGCAGCTGTGTGAGGCAATGAGTTCCAAAGAATTCCGTAGAAATCTTCCACCCTGAGGCTAAAGAAATTCCTCCTCATCTCCTTTCTAAAGTTACAGTCCATTTATTTTTCAGCTGTGCCCTGTGGTTCTAAACTCTTGCACAAGTTGAAACATTCTCTCCACCACTCTATCTAGGCCACTCTCTCTATCCCTCCATTCCCTGCATATGCATGTACCTATCTGTATTTTAAACAGATACAGCTTCTTCTGACTCTTTCCTGCTGAAGGGTTTTTGATTTAAAACGTTAACTCTGTTCTCGAGGACTTAGCTGCTGAGTATGTCCACAATTTTCTGTCTTTATTTAAATGTGCTGTTGTTACAAACAGTTCAAACTTCATTCACGGGGTGTGAAGAGAAGTCACTCTGAGCTGTTCCATTTGTCCCGTTCCATGCGCTGCACTCTCCATCTGACAGGGCCAGCCTGGTTGGCCCGGAGTCTCAGAGTTCATCAGTGGGTGGTCTGTATACAGAACCAGCGACTTCTGCAATCTGCAACCTACAACCAGATATAAACAAGAAAAAATAGACTGTGATCTTTGAGATGAACCACAAATTTAATTTCACTGTGTCTTGCTTTTAACCCTGGAACACACCAGTTTATTCTTCCATCAGCTTGCTTTTGCTGCTTTGGAAACTGTCCTTCCATGTCTCTAAGTTTTACATCACAGGAAATGGATAGAGAGCTCGGTGACGGTGTCAGGCCAAGGAACACAAAATTGCTGGAGAAACTCAGCGGGTGCAGCAGCATCTATGGAGCGAAGAAAATAGGCGACGTTTCGGGCCGAAACCCTTCTTCAGACGGCTCCCAACGCGGGCGGCGCTGACTAATCAACGCGGGGTCCTGTGACTCTACCCGGCTCGACCTGCGGACTCGGGAGCTGCAGACTCCGGCAGCGGGAGGCGGCTGACCAGGAGGTCCGGGCCGCTGAGGAGGAGGCTGCTCACCGTCGGGGTTCGGCGTCGGCGTTCCACCAGCCCGGCGTGAGGGCCTGAATATCGGGCCACCCGGGGCGGCGACTGCGGGTGCTTGGAAGGCCCCGACCACGGAAGAACACGGAGGGGAGGCTGGCTGGACTATGGTGCTGTCCTCACCTGGGTGCCATTTATGTTATGTTGTGTCGTGGACTTCTGTATTTGTGCTTTTTTTAAATTTTAATTCAATTTCAATTTTATTTTTAATATGTTTTATTATTTATTTATTATTTATTTTTTATAATTTCTTTGTGATTTTTTTTAATGATACTGCCTGTAAGGAAAATTCATTTCGTTGTCTCAAATTGAGACAATGACAATAAATTGAATACAATACAATACAATACGAAATGTTGCCTATTTTCTTCGCTCCATAGATGCTGCTGCACCCGCTGAGTTTCTCCAGCAATTTTGTGTACCTTCGATCGTCCAGCATCTGCAGTTCCTTCTTGAACACAACCTCTCCCTCAACATCAGCAAGCCAAAATAACTAGTTATTGACTTCTGGTAATGTGTGGAGTACTTGCCCCGATCAGCATCAATGGTGCGGATGTGGAAATGGTTCCTTGATGTTATTATTACCTACCATCTCTATTGGACCAACCCCATTGAAGTGACAATCAAGTAGGTACACTAATGCCTCTACTTCACAGGAGACTCCGGACATTCAGTATGTATCTAATGATTCTTTCAAACTTCGATCATTAGAGAAAGCATAATGTCGGAGGTAGACATAAAATGCTGGAGTAACTCAGCGGGTGAGGCGGCATCACTGGAGAGAAGGAATGGGCGATTTTTTTCGGGTCGAGACCCTTCTTCACGTCATAATGTCGGGTTGCATCACAACTTGGTTTGGGAACAGTTCTGGCCAAGTCCGCGTAAAATTACCCCAGTCCATCACATAGACCACACTCCCGACCATTGTAGATGTAGCCCAGTCCGTCACATAGACCACACTCCCCACCATTGTAGATGTAGCCCAGTCCGTCACATAGACCACACTCCCCACCATTGTAGATGTAGCCCAGTCCATCACACAGACCACACTCCCCACCATTGTAGATGTAGCCCAGTCCGTCACATAGACCACACTCCCCACCATTGTAGATGTAGCCCAGTCCATCACACAGACCACACTCCCCACCATTGTAGATGTAGCCCAGTCCGTCACATAGACCACACTCCCCACCATTGTAGATGTAGCCCAGTCCATCACACAGACCACACTCCCCACCATTGTAGATGTAGCCCAGTCCATCACACAGACCACACTCCCCACCATTGTAGATGTAGCCCAGTCCATCACACAGACCACACTCCTCACCATTGTAGATGTAGCCCAGTCCATCACGCAGACCACACTCCCCACCATCGACTCCATCTACACTTCACGCTGCCTCATAACAGCAACCAGCATAAACAAGGACATTTTTCAGCCAGTCGTTCCTTCTTCTCCTCTCACCTGTCAGCCAGAAGCTACAAAATCTTGAAAGCACGTTCCACCAGACACAGGAACAGCTTCTTCCCCCATTTCATCAGGCACCTGAACAGTCCTCCCATAAGCTAGGGTGTAATTATAATCACACACAGTGAAAGCAGGCCCTTCGGCCCAAATAGTCCAGGCTGACCAAGATACCCCATCTACACAAATCCCCCCTGCCTATGCTATATCATGTGTAGTGCAAGTGATGGCACATTGATCAGAACACAACGCTTCGTTACAACTATAGCATGTGTTGCTCCAAGTGATAGTCTTGGAAACAAAACAGTGGTTAACGTTTTAGAAATAAGTGGGACCCGCTGGGCCCCGTCCCACAATGCGGGGGGGGGGAAGGGGGGAGTTGGGGGGGTGAGGGGGGTAGCGGCTTCGGCATTCTCCCCATAGCCCCTGACTCCGTTATCTTTAAGTGCCCTATCCAGCTCTCTCTTGAAAGTGTCCAGAGGAGGATGTGGAGGCTTTAGGGAGAGTGCGGACGAGGCTTACCAGAATGCCGCCTGGAACAGCTGCAGGGAATGGTTGGATAGACCGATTGTTTTCTCTGGAACTCCGGAGGATATACGGAGACCTGGTAAAAGTATCTCAAATGATGAGAGGCTAAGATTGGGTAGACAGTCAGAACCTTTTTCCCAGGATGGAAATGTCAAATATCAGAACGAACAGCATTAGGGTGAGAGGGGCAGAGTTCAGAAGAGATAATGTTTCACAGAGAGGGTGGCACGTGCATGGACTGTGATGCCAGGGGTGGTGGAGGCCACTCTTTGTACCGCCACAATGTAACCTATTGTTCCTACACCCCTCTTGTATTTGAGGATGCTGGCACCTATGTTAAGTGAGATTTTTACGCAACTATGAAAAAAAGGAATTTCACGGTACCTTGGTACATCATGAGGGAAATAGACAGGGTGAATGCACAGAATCTTTTACCCAGAGTGGGGGAATCAAAAATCAGAGGGATAGGTTTAAGGTGAGAATCGTCAGCATTGCATCGAGCCATAATGTCATACAGCATGAAAACTGGCCCTTCAGCCCAACTTCCCCATGTTGATCGCGATTCCTCATTTCTGCGGGTCCCACCTGCTCGTTTTTAGCCCATAGATGTTTCTTGTCCGTGAACCTGTCCAAATGTCTTGTAAATGTTATTATAGTACCAAATATTGTAACACATCAGTTCCATAGACAAAGTCTAACGTCCGCAATGGGGTAAAAGTGAGTCAGAAGTCTGGTCTCTGTGATGAACCTTGCAATCGTAGGCCGAACTGTTTCCAAACCAAGCTGTTTAGCAACCCGACAATATTGGTTTTTCTAGTGTATTTGTAAAAGTTTGTAAGAGTCACTGGAGACTTGTGGCAAATTTCTTCCTTCTCCTGAGGAAGGACACTCGACCGTATGCCTTCTTGGCAGTCACATCAATGTGGTTAGTCCACAATAGATCACCAGTAATACTGTCATATGCTGAGAGAATGGAGCAGCTGGGCTTGTACACTCTGGGATTTAGAAGGATGAGAGGGAATCTCAAGTCAAGTCAAGTCAAGTTTATTTGTCACATACACATACGAGATGTGCAGTGAAATGAAAGTGGCAATGCTCGCGGACTTTTGTGCAAAAGACAAACAACAAAACAACCAAACAAATTATAAACACAATCATAACACACATATTATTTTACATAATAAATAATGGAAGGAAAAACGTTCTGTAGAGTTAGTCTCTGGTGAGATAGGCGTTTACAGTCCGAATTGCCTCTGGGAAGAAACTCCTTCTCAACCTCTCCGTTCTCACCGCATGGCAACGGAGGCGTTTGCCTGACCGTAGCAGCTGGAACAGTCTGTTGCAGGGGTGGAAGGGGTCTCCCATGATTTTGTTTGCTCTGGAGTTGCACCTCCCGTTGTATAGTTCCTGCAGGGGGGTGAGTGAAGTTCCCATAGTGCGTTCGGCCGAACGCACTACTCTCTGCAGAGCCTTCTTGTCCTTGGCAGAGCAATTCCCAAACCAGATGGTAATGTTCCCAGACAAGATGCTTTCCACCGCCGCTGCAGAGAAGCACTGGTGGAGAATCTCATTGAAACATATAAGATTGTTAAGGGCTTGGGCACACTAGAGGCAGGAAACATGTTCCCGATGTTGGGGGAGTCCACAACCAGGGGCCACAGTTTAAGAATAAGGAGTAAGCCAATTAGAACGGAGACGAGGAAACACTTTTTCTCACAGAGAGTTGTGAGTGTGGAATTCTCTGCCTCAGAGGGCGGTGGAGGTCGGTTCTCTGGATGCTTTCAAGAGAGAGTTAGATAGGGCTCTTAAAAAAAGCAGTCAGGGGATATGGGGAGAAGGCAGGAACGGGATACTGATTGGGGATGATCAGCCATGATCACATTGAATGGAGGTGCTGTCATGAAGGGCCGAATGGCCTCCTCCTGCACCAATTGTCTAATGTCTATTGTCCCTTAACACCAAGAAACTTGAAGCTCTCACCATTTCCACTTTGGCACCATTGATGCTGAACGTGGCATGTACTCCACCATGCTTCTTCAAGTTGATAACTAACTCCTTTGTCTTGCTGACTGAGTTTGTTGTCCTAATATTGATCTGATAAACGTGCGTTATTTTTCATCGCAGCTGACCTGCAATCAGTGCCATTATAGCATATGTGGCCATTGAAAGGCAGAAATAATTAGATAAAAGATCTGGCAGAAGAGAGGCTTTCGTTGGAATGAAATATAAACAAACAGGCTGCTTCGCCAAAGAGCAGGAAGTTAGAAAGGAAGATTTGTGAGAGAGGGGATGTCACAAACGCAGAGGCATGGGGTTTACACAGAAGAGATGGAGTATTGGAGCTAACTCTTACATCATTGGGAAAACACGCTGTCTGAATAGAATGTTGAACATAAATAAGTATCCTGATTCAGACAACACAGCGGCTGTCTCCTGGAGCAGACACAGAGCTGGGGAAATCGCCAATGAGATATTGGATTTGCAACCCTACCGTAATCCAATAAAGCCATCAAAGGGTGATGGGGGGAAGGGGGATATATGTGTTTGTATTAATTGGAGGAGTCGGGCCATGATGCTTTCTTTCATCTAAATTACTCTGCTGATGGAACGCTCAGTAATAACAAGTCTTGAGTGATCTTCATCCAAGGAATCAACTTTCACTAATAAACTAACATGGCAGCATCGTAACTCTGTTAAAGAGATTATTATTATTATAACAGTTAGTTCTTCATTGCATCATGTTCTGGGCATGCGAGTGCAAGTGCTGAGCCTGTGTGAGGGGACTTGAGGGGGGCATGAGGCTGAGGGGGACATTTGCGAGTTTGTGTAGTGAATGTGCACAAGGTGAGTTGTTGAAGTTCCAGTGTACAAGGGCAGGCAACGTTTAGTGGGGTACAGGCCAAACGTGGACAAATAACCTGGTTTAGTTTATTGCCATGTGTACCCTGGTATAGTGAAAAATTTTTTGTTACATGCTATCCAGTCAGCAGAAAGTGTATACATGATTATAATTGAGCCATCCACAGTGTACATGTAAACAAAAATGCTGGAGAAACTCAGCGGGTGCGGCAGCATTTATGGAGCGAAGGAAATAGGCAAAGTTTCGGGCCAAAACCCTTCTTCAGATTGAAGAAGGGTTTCGGCCCGAAACGTCGCCTATTCCTTCGCTCCATAGATACTGCCGCACCCGCTGAGTTTCTCCAGCACTTTTGTCCACCTTTGATTTTCCAGCATCTGCAGTTCCTACTTGAACACAGTGTACATGTATTGGAAAAAGGGAATAATGTGTAGTTCAAGTTACAGTATCTGATTCCAAGACAGTGCCCAGCCCAGGTGACTATCTGTGTGCTAGCCACAGAAGCAGATCAACAAACTCATATTACAACCGCCCCACACTTTTAAAGCTCTACTCCGACAGCAACATTTCTTACTTCATCCTTGATCGGACTTTGCTGGCTTTACCTTGCACTATACGGTATTCCATTATCATATATCTATATGCTGTAAATAGCGCGATTGTAATCATGTATTGTAATTCCGCTGACTGGTTAGCACGCAACAAAAGCTTTTCACTGTACCTCGGTACACGTGACAATAAACTAAAGTTCAGTAAATCCTATTAAAGATAGTCCGAAGGTTTCCAATGTGGTGAATGGTAGCTCAGTTGGTGATAGGGTGGTTCAGTTGCCTGGTGACACACTTCTGTACCTCTTGCCTGATGGGAGAGAGGAGAATAGGCAGTTTCCGGGGGGGAACTCATCCTTGATTATGCTGCTGGCCTTGCCGAGGCTACTTGAAGCGTAGATGAAGTCACTGGAAGGGAGGTTGGTTTGTGTGATGGTCTGGGCTGCATCCACGATATCTTGGATGGAGCTGGCCTAAGCCTTCTAAGGAAGTAGAGGCATCTGTGTGCATTGATGGCCAGTGGTTTGATATGGCTAGCCCAGGATAAGTTGCTGATGATATTTACTGTTGGGAACTTGAAGCTTTCAACCATGTCTGCTTCGGCACCATCAATGTATAGTATGTAGGGTGTGTGAATCGCTTCCCTTCCTGAAGTCCATCACTATCTTCTTTGTCTTGCTGACATTGGGAGAAAGGTTGTTGTCTCAACACCAGGTTAGCAGGTTCCCAATCTCCCCCCGGTACTCCGTCTTGTCATTATTTGGTGGTGTCTTATGCCTGCACGTGATTCATAACACAGATAAATAGTAAGGTTAAACGAGAACTTACCAGTTCGAAGTTTGATATGTATGTTATGAGGAGTAACGTTGAGGGAATACATGAAGAACCCGCTAGTCCGCATGCGCATCATTCTTCAAAGCAGCGGTGTGAATCACAGATACCTGTAATGACTTAAACATAGTAAGATTAGAGAAAAGATACCAGTTAAGTTTATGATCCAGGGTGGGAGCGGAGGGCATATATTCCCTCAACGTTACTCCTCATAAAATACAGATCAAACTTCGAACTGGTAAGTTCTCGTTTAATCTTACTATTTTACTTTGGAGTCACGTGAGGGACTCCATGAAGATTTCAAAGCTCTGTGATTCTTGCCGTGGACGAGTCCATGACACACATCTGCCTTGGTATAGGGGAGAAAATATTCGACATCCATACGGTATGTAGATGCAACAATGAAATTTATTAACAAAAGAAATCATAACAAAACCCTGTATATTCATGGGGACAAATTATATTATAGAACTTAAAATAGTTTGTGGAAAAGTTCCAGTTTCCACCACTGGTTTATTATAAAATGTTCGGAAAGTTCCTTCTGATGACCATCCTGCGGTCTTGAGGATCTGATCCAATGGAACATCCAACTTGCATGCTGCCGACGTAGCTGCAGCCCTGGTGGAGTGAGATTTAAAACAATTAGTATCTATACCTGCTTTAGTAAGTACTTGTTTTATCCATTTGTAAATGGTCTGTTTTGTTATTCGTTTATGAGGCTGTCTGTGGCTAATGAGCAGTGCCTTTTCTGTGCCTCTGATGGTTTTGGTTTGTTTAATGTATTCTTTTAGATGTGTTACCACACACAGTCACTCATCTGCAGGGTAGTTATTGAAAAACACTTTTAGGCCTGCCGACCCCTGTCTGTTCTGTTTTACCAGTTCCTGGATGTAAAAATGTAAATTTCCCTGCGAACTGGTCATGTTATCCAGCCTCAATTTGTGTAGGGAGTGCGCCCTTTGTGCTGTGACCAATGCCATCAGCATGACCGTTTTTAAAGTCAAAGTCTGTAATGACAGGCTAGTGGCTGGAGTCCAGTTCCTTAGTAGATTCAGAACGATGCCAACGTCCCATATATGGGAGTATCTGGTCTTAGGAGGGTTAGCATTGAATATGCCCCTCATGAGCTTGGTTACCAACGGGTGTGACCCCACAGGCTGTCGTTCCGTTTCTCTCCAGAGATAGGTAGACAGGGAACTTCTGGCACAGTTGATGGGGCTGTACATAAGTCGTTCATCATGGTGTAAATTCACCAGAAATTCCAATACCGGTTGAATGTTCGTAGGTCTGTGGATAATGATTAGATTAGATTAGATTAGATTCGTTTATTGTCATTCAGACCTTTCGGTCTGAACGAAATTCTGTTTCCCTGCAGTCATACATATAATTAAAAAAAATGACAAAACACATAGTCAACACAAATTTAACATCCACCACAGTGAGTTCACCAAACACCTCCTCACTGTGGTGGAAGGCAAAATCTTAAAGTCTCTGGCTCTTCCCTCTTTGTTCTCCCTCTGCGCCGAGGCGACGGTTCAAACTCCGCGGGTGGTCGCTGCCTCGCCACAGCTCAGAGGCCGAGTCGGGTCTCCGCTGCCGCTGCCTCCGCCACAGCTCCAGGGCCGAGTCAGGTCTCCGCTGCTGCTGCCGCTGCCGCCGCTACAGCTTCGGTGCCGAGTCAGGTCTCCGCTGCTGCTGCCGCTGCCGCCGCCGCCGCTACAGCTTCGGTGCCGAGTCAGGTCTCCGCTGCTGCTGCTGCCGCCACAGCTCCAGGGCCGAGTCAGGTCTCCGCCGCTGCTGCCGCCGCTACAGCTCCGTTGCCGCCAGCTCCGCCATTAGGCCTCGGCGCAGACGGAGACGGGGGATACGACCGAAGAAAAAGTCGCATCCCCCGAAGGAAGAGGCCAAAGCATGTTTCTCCCACCCCACCCACATACATACACAACTTAATAAAACAAAATTAACTAAAACATGACAAGGAACAAAACGAAAGAAAAAAAAACCAGACGGACTGCAGGTGGGCCGCAGCTGTTAAGCCAGCGCTGCCATCAGATGACAATTATGACATTATTTGATGATAATGTTGTTCTGCTTGCAATACCTGTGCCATTTTCTGATATATACTAGGTATTGATTTTTTGTTGACTCTCGTTGGGCTCCAGCGATCATGTTCATAGCTCTCGTTGTTAAGCCCAGGTGTAATAAAGGAGCTGTCAGACTCTACAAACCAAAACGTTAATGTGACGATGACAAGGATGACTTGTCCTAGTTGCTGGATTTACCAGTAAATCCGGGCTGTGTTGAATGGTGATGTGAGGTTCTAATATCATCTCCTGTACCACTAGGAACCATGGTTGGGTAGGCCAATCGGGTACTATTAAGATACCAGACGCAGAGTCTTGTCTTATCTTACTTAGTACCCGACTGATGAGGTAGAAGGGAGGGAATGCATAAAAGAACAATTTCCCCCAATGCAGCGAAAAAGCATCTGTAGCTGCTGCCCCAGGGTCTGGTTCCCATGATACATATTTTGGCACTTGGGGGTTAAGCCTGGATGCGAATAGATCGACATCTGGTGTTCCGTATCGTGCTGTAATTTCAGCAAATACTTTTTTGTCCAACATCCATTCGATGTTCTCATTGAATTTGTGTGACCTGGTGTCTGCCACTAAGTTTTGTCTACCTGGTAAGTAGGTAGCTGATATTCAAATTCCTCTGCGGATACACCATTGCCAGATCTTGTTTGCCAGATTGTCACATGATGTCGATTTGTTTCCACCCATGTGGTTGATGTATGCTACCACAGTGGTGTTATCAATTTGTAATCTTACATGCTGGTGAGATAGCCCTAAGCAATATGACTTAAGGCCGTGAAAAGCTCCCAACATTTCTAAATAATTTATGCCCAAAGTGTGTAGTAATGATGACTCTTGTTCATTCCATCTCCCACCACAGCTGGTGATGGAATCCGTGGCACCCCATCCGAGAGCACTAGCATCCGTTTGTAGTGTGATAGACGGATTGCTGATAATGATTGGATTGGAACAATGCCTGATGTTTTCTTTCCACCATTGTAGTTCTAATATGGCTTCTTTTGGTAGTTCCATAGGTCTATCAAAATGACCTCCATTGTATTTTAGAGCTCTTATTTTTGCCCTTTGTAAATTCTGATAATATAAAGGTCCGAATTGTGTAGCTGGAAAAGCTGCTATTATCTTGCCAATCATTCTCGCCACCTGTCTAATGGATGGTTTTCTTGTGTCAATGATTTTGCTGCAATCTTCCTCGAAGGCTACTGCTTTGTCTTGTGGCAAAGTCACTGACATAAGAACTGAGTTAATGGTAAATCCCAAGAAATCCATTGTTGTTGATGGTTTCAATTTAGATTTAATTCGATGGATAATGAACCTTAGACTTTCAAATAATTGTATGGTGGCTGTTATCGTTAATTCTGCTTGTTTTACACTTTTGCCCAATATAAGTATATCATCCAAATAAGCCATCACAATGTGTTTATGTTCCCGTAGGAAAGCTAAGGCTGGTTTTAATATTTTAGTAAATAACCTAGGTGCAGAAGTAAGTCCATTTGGTAATGCTCTGTATTGCCAGATTTGATCCATCCAATTAAATTTCAAATAACGTCTGTGGTCACCTGTTTGGGGTACTGAATAGTAAGCATCTTTTAAATCAATGCTTGCCATGTAGTAACCTTTGGAGATTAAAAGTTTAGCAGTAGCAAAGGTTTCCATTTTGAAGTGAATATATTTTACAAAAACATTCAAATTACTCAAATCTATGATGATGCGGCAACCACCATCTTTCTTATGTTTAATAAAAACGTTGGACACAAATTCTAAAGGTTCGTGTTGGGTTTGTTCAATTATCCCCATTTTATGGAGTCTCTGCAGTTCAGCATGTGCTTTTGCTTTATCTTTGCCCTTAAGCCTGAACACTCTGTTCGGTACATGCTGGACTGGACGATTACGTGGTTGTAAGAACTCTATCGTGTATCCCTGGATACTGCTTAATATATATGTATCTGATGTTAACTTATACCATGCATCCAGAGAAAAAGGTGTAATCTGCCACCAACACCCATGCTTTCGTTTGTAAGTAAGGGACCAGACCTACTTACCTCTATGGTTACCAGTGGTCTTATCTCCTCCCTTGTCCCCGAGGACGTTGAGGCCTCAGTGTCTTGGTTTGTGTTGTAGATGGGTGCATCTTCCACGAGGGCTGGCCTGGGCCATGTCCTAAAAAAGACTGGTGTTAGATTGGTCTTGCCCTCGACTGTTCCCCGTAGTAGTCCTTGCGACCCATGAGTGCATAGGGGTGGTACTTCTGGGGGTGGCGTTTTGTTGTTGTTATGAGTCCCAGGGCTTTGGATTCGTCGTCCAAATCTTTTACCTGTTTTGGTAGGTCCCCTCCAAACAGGTAAGTCTTTTCGGTGGTCGTTTCCGTTCTGCATAATCCTGCAAATTTTGGGTCTAGTACCGGCTGTATGCTCTTCTTTCTGATATTGTTTAGTTCATATTGGGTATTGCAGAAGAGGGCCAAGGCATCTTTCTGGTGTTGATTCATATCTTCCTCATCCAGGGTTTGTGTGAATGCTGTTATCCCTGCGGTGAGGGTTTTAAGTACTTTTTGCAGGAGGACATCCCTTGTCCTGATGCTCGCTCCTACATGCTTCCAAATACATGTGTTCACGGTTGGGACATTAACGGATTTACAGTTTCCAGGTTGCAAGTGACGCCCCATGGTGTCAATTAGGGCCTGTCCCTGTAGCTGGTTCAGGGACATGTAATTAATACTTGCCGCTAACCTGGGTGGTAAATTATCCCCTGTGAGTTCTGGTTTCACGAACTGAGCCACCATTTCAAGTAAGTTGCCACTTACCCCTTGCACTGAATTTTCCATTCATTCCTGTTCAGGGTCAGTCCAAATCTGCCCTGCTATGCTGTCCTGGGAGGCAATAGACCCCGAATACAGCCCTGAATAAGGTACTGCAGAGGGGCTGTATGTCTGCCCAGTGGAGCCAGACCCCCTCTGGAGTATTGCCTCCATCAGCCGCTCCATTTTCGTCCAGTGCTCTCGGGCACCTGGCTCTTGCGGCTTGTCCTGGACCAGCTGCCGCTCCAACGCGGTACAGAGCTTCTGAGCGCTGACCACTCATGGTCGCTGGTCCCGCAGCTCAAACGCATTCCAGTGATTTCGGTCACTGGTCGCTTGCTGCTCCTCCAATTCCTTCAGCCCCACAGGCCCCTGAGTGTAGGTGGCGTGGGGCTGTTCGAAATCTGAGTCGTCCGACAGAACGGCTCTGTCGGTTTTGCGTTTAGCCTTTCCACCCGCCGGTGGTGAGGCTTGCTCCGGCACAGGTGCTCCCGACAATGGATACAGCCCTGCCGTCTGCCGCCGCTGGCTGCCCGTTCCTGCACGGCTCTCCCCCGCCAGCATTTTTACAGCTTTCGTCCGTCTAATGTCTATCCTAGAGGTAAGACAAAAAGTAGATCTCTTACCTGTCTTTGCTGGTTTTATACACCAGCCGTTTAGTTGGAACGTCCTTCCTCCTCGAAATGACTCGTGCAATGCGTGTAGTGTAATGATGCGCATGCGGACTAGCGGGTTCTTCATGGAGTCCCTCACGTGACTCCGAAGTAAAATATGTAATAAATAATCTTACAATAAATTAATAGTCAGTAGAGTGAGCTAACCAGACCCTAATCGTGCAAAACTGGTCCGCAGAGTAACCAAAGGCACTGTCCATGGAAGATCATAGTTGCTGAGGTTAGTTCAAGTTCAAGTTCAAGTTCAAATGAGTTTATTGTCATGTGTCCCTGATAGGACAATGGTAGGACAATGAAATTCTTGCTTTGCTTCAGCACACAGAACATAGTAGGCATTTACTACAAAACAGATCAGTGTGTCCATACACCATATGCCAATGAGATGAGAGCATTGCCAGGGTAGTGTGGGTCTCTGATGATGCCGGCTGCCTTTTTGAGGCAAAGCCTCCTGTAGATCCCTGCGATGGTGGGGAGGTGAGAACCTGTGATGGACCGGACAGTGTTGACCATAATGACACTAAGGTCTGGGGAGCTGTGGCCCATAGACCGGGTCCTGGCAAGAAGGTCCAGGTGGCTTCCAGGAGACTGAGGACTCGCCCGCTAGGTAGGCCCGAGTCGACCACTGTGAATGGTGGAACCGCGACCCCTATCGGAGACCCGGAGGGTGGACCATGGACTCGCCCGCCATAGTCGGAGGACACGCGGACCAGAACCCGCCCCGTAGGCCCGGCTCGCCCACCGTGGATTGACCCACGGGAACCCACGGAGGGCCGGTGAGCAGACGGGCTGCAGGAGAGAGTGCCCAGACTCGATGGGGGAGTGTGCCCTGCTGGAGGCCCTGTAGCAGCCTGGGGCTCAATTAGACTGGGTGCCTGGAGGCCTTGCTGCAGCCTGGGGCTCAATTAGCCCGGGCCCTGCTGGAGGCCCTGCTGCAGCCTGGGGCTCAATTAGACCGGGCCCTGCTGGAGGCCCTGCTGCAGCCTGGGGCTGGGCTCGACCGGGTGCTGCACCCAGAGGCCGAGCACGTAAACTGCACACGCTCTACAGCGGTGGAGCAGCGGCGGAGAACACCACGGCTACGCTTGGCCAGGCCGACCCTGCAATGTCGCCATGACAACAGACCTTCACGGTCAGATCAAGATCCCTGCAGTTACAACAAATGGGACTTGGAAATGGCCCCAAACTGGTGACTCTGTACACTGTCTCCGTGTACTACTTCTGTACACCTGTACTGTACCTGAGATGCTTATCTAACGTATCTAAGTGCTTATGTATAGTGATACGTAGTGAGTGCATAAGAAAGAACTGCAGGTGCTGGTAAAATTGAAGGTAGACACAAAATGCGAGAGTAACTCAGCGGCTGAGGCAGTATCTATGGAGAGAAGGAATGGCTGGCGTTTCGGGTCGAGACCCTTACTGAACTGTATACCATAAAGTACCAGACCATAAAGTACCAGACCATAAAGTACCATGTGCTGATAACGTGGATTAAATTCATAGAACAGAGAAGAGTACAGTACATGAACAGGCCCTTCGACCCACAACGTCCATGCTGAATATGATGCCAAGACTTGTGACTGTAAATGTATCTTGTGTCTTGTATCTTGTCTACCCTATCTGTGCCTCGCATACTTTTATAAACTTCTATGTAGTCTCATCTCAACCTCTGACGTTCCAGAGAAAACCATCCACGTCTGTCCGACCTCTCTTTGAAGCTACCACTCACTAATCCAGCAGCATTCTGGTAAACCTCCTCGACACCTCCTTTCAAATGAAAAGTAAGGATCTATGATGCAGTGTATTTTGGCAAAAGCAGATGGGTGAGTATTCCATTTGTAATTAAGTTTTGAAAATTATCCCATTTAAATGTTTTCTTACTCAAAATGCACTCCGTAGCACCCTTAACTTTCTTGCAGTGTAAAAAATGACTCATTAATAAAGTACTTTATTGACCATGGAATGCATTGGCGCAAACTGAAAGGGAGAGAAAGTAACTAAATAGTATAATTTGTGTAAAATGGTCTGGTGAATGCTGTTAAATATTGTGTGGCACCGAGCCACAAAAGAGATATCAGGACACAAGTAAAGCCTATCTTGTAGCACTGTCTGCAGTTGTGGTCTCCAGCTTAAGGAAGCATGTAATTACGTTGGAAAGAGAGCAGCAGAGGTTCCTCCAGCAGCTCATTCCAGATACGGACTTCCCTCTGAAAAGTGAAAGGACTGCTTCTTTAATTTCTCCCCTCTCACCGTGTGAAAAAAGCATGAGCGCATGGACGACTGATGAGTGAGAAATTTACACTTCTCCCACTCTTTGGCAGGCAACATCAGAACTGAAGAAAGCAAAACAATAGCTTGTGAGCAGTTATGGGCCCCATATCTGAGAAGGGATGTGCTGGCATTGGAGAGGGTCCAGAGGACGTTTCTGAGAATGATCCCAGGGATGAGTGGGTTCACATAAGATGAGCGTGTGTCGGCACTGGGCCTGTACTCGCTGGAGATTAGAAGGATGAGGTGGGACTTCATTGGAACTCACCGAATAGTGAAAGGCTTGGACAGAGTGGATGTGGGGAGGATGTTTCCACTAGTGGGAGAGTCCAGGATTTATGGACATGAACGTTTTGCTGACTGCGAGAGAATGGAGGCCATGTCAACATCTACCTTGATAGATTGAAACAAAGGATGAAGGAAGGAGCTGAGAATGATTTGGAGCAGAAACAGTGACGAGGAGGTTTGGCGAATCATGTGATTTCACAGAAATCACTGTCAACGAAAGTAAGCATACAGGTAACATAGAAACATAGAAAATAGATGCAGGAGTAGGCCATTCGGAGCTTCGAGCCTGCACCACCATTCAAAATGATCATGGCTGATCATCTAACTCAGTATCCTGTACCTGCCTTCTCTCCATACCCCCTGATCCCCTTAGCCACAAGGGCCACATCTAACTCCCTCTTAAATATAGCCAATGAACTGGCCTCAACTACCTTCTGTGGCAGAGAGTTCCAGAGACTCACCACTCTCTGTGTGAAAAAAGTTCTTCTCATCTCGGTTTTAAAGGATTTCCCCTTTATCCTTAAACTGTGACCCCTTGTCCTGGACTTCCCCAACAACGGGAACAATCTTCCTGCATCTAGCCTGTCCAACCCCTTAAGAATTTTGTAAGGTTCTATAAGATCCCCCCTCAATCTTCTAAATTCTAGCGAGTACAAGCCGAGTCTATCCAGTCTTTCTTCATATAAAAGTCCTGACATCCCAGGAATCAGTCTGGTGAACCTTCTCTGTACTCCCTCCATGGCAAGAATGTCTTTCCTCAGATTTGGAGACCAAAACTGTACACAATACTCCAGGTGTGGTCTCACCAATACCCTGTACAACTGCAGTAGAACCTCCCTGCTCCTATACGCAAATCCTTTTGCTATGAACAGCAGGCAGTGAAGAAGCTGATGGCCTTCATTGCGAGAGGATTTGAGTTTAGGAGCAAGGAGGTCCTACTGCAGTTGTACAGGGTATTGGTGAGACCACACCTGGAGTATTGTGTGCAGTTTTGGTCTCCTAAGTTGAGGAAGGACATTCTTGCTATTGAGGGAGTGCAGCGCCAGTTCAGCAGGTTTATTCCCGGGATGGCGGGACTGATATATGATGAAAGAATGGATTGACTGGGCTTATAATCACTTAGAGGCAATCTTATAGAAAAATGTTGGGGGAGTCCAGAACCAAGGGTCACAGTTTAAGAATAAGGGGTAGGCCATTTACATCTGAGATGAGGAATCATTTTCTCACCCAGAGAGTTGTGAATCTGTGGAATTCTCTGCAACAGAAGGCAGTGCAGGCCGATTCAATATAACCATATAACAAATACAGCACAGAAACAGGCCATCTCGGCCCTATAAGTCCGTGCCGAACAACTTTTTTCCCTTAGTCCCACCTGCCTGCACTCAGACCATAACCCTCCATTCCCTTCTCATCCATATGCCTATCCAATTTATTTTTAAATGGATGCTTTCAAGAGAGAGTTGGATATAGCTCTTAGGGCTAAAGGAATCAAGGAATATGGGGAGAAAGCAGGAATGGGGTACTGATTGTGGATGATCAACCATAATCACATTGAATGGCGGTCCTTGCCCAAAGGGCCGAATGGTCTACTCCTGCACCTATTTGCTATGTTTCGAAATTAAAGAGATCACTGTGAACTCGGCCAGAAACGTTGCCTATTTCCTTCTCTCCATAGATGCTGCTGCCCCCGCTGAGTTTCTCCAGCATTTCTGTGCACCTATCATGTCTGCCTCCTGGCAGCATTTTCCAGGCACCCACCACCCTCTAAAAACGAACTGTGTAAAAAACTTTCCCCACACATCTCCTTTAAACTGACCCTCTTACCTTAAAATGAGAAAAGTTCAAGTTCACATTTATTGGCACATGCACCAGTTAAGGTAGAGTGGAATTTGATTTAGCATGCAGCCATACAAACAAAAACACCGTACAAAATAGAATACAACATGAACATCCACCACAGTGGAATCTACATTCTTCACTATGGTGGAAGGCAATAACATTCAGTCAGACCTCCTCCATTGTTCAAGGGCATGGAAGACTGGTGAATGGAATATGTCCTGTCGTATTTGATTTTCCTACCGTGGGAAAAAAGGTTCTGATTCTCTACCCTATCTATGCTTCTCATTATCTTACCTGCTTCTATCAGGTCTCCCCTCAACCTCCGACGTTCCTGTGAAAACAGTTCAAGTCTGTCCAACCTCTCCCTGTATCTAATACCCCCTAATCCAAGCGTAATTCTGATAAATTTCCTCTGCACACTTTCCAAAGTCCTCGCATCCATACAATGTCTTCATTTCCCATCATTAATTTCTGTGCTAATCATAACATTAGATCATATTAAATGGAAAGTGATACCAAGAGGACTTGAATCCTGCCAATCCTGTTGGAATGTAAGCCTTGTCATTGGATATCTAAACAAGCCTCTGAAAGCTTACTAAATATGAAGATTTGCGTCAGTAAACCTAGCAAGGGATTTGGCACTGAGCTCAGTAGTTCTGTTGTGATGTATGCTGAAGGGTGTTTGGGATGGAGTGGCTGGAACCACTGGTAGACAATAGACAATAAACAATAGGTGCAGGAGTAGGCCATTCGGCCCTCGAACCAGCACCGCCATTCAATATGATCATGGCTGAACATCCCCAATCAGTACCCCGTTCCTGCCTTCTCCCCATATCCCCTGACTCCGCTATCTTCAAGAGCTCTATCTAGCTCTCTCTTGAAAGTATCCAGAGAACCGGCCTCCACTGTCCTCTGTGGCAGAGAATTCCAAAGACTCACCACTATCTGTGAGAAAAAGTGTTTCCTCGTCTCCGTTCTAAATGGCTTACCCCTTATTCTTAAACTGTGGCCCCTGGTTCTGGGCTCCCCCAATGGTGGGGAGTGTGGTCTGTGTGATCTGTGTGATGGACTGGGCTACATCTACAATGGTGGGGAGTGTGGTCTGTGTGATGGACTGGGCTACATCTACAATGGTGGGGAGTGTGGTCTGTGTGATGGACTGGGCTACATCTACAATGGTGGGGAGTGTGGTCTGTGTGATGGACTGGGCTACATCTACAATGTGGGGAGTGTGGTCTGTGTGATGGACGGGGCTAATGTGTGATGGACTGGGCTACATCTACAATGGTGGGGAGTGTTGTCTGTGTGATGGACTTTCTGTGATGGACTTTCTTGTGGTCTTGGGCAGAGCTATTCCCATTCTTCAAAGGCAGCTGTTGCTGAGAGGCAAACACCCTCTGAGCCAACAATGAAAGCTCACTCTCACGCCAATCAGCTCAGATGGCCATTTATTATATCTGTTACAGAATAGTTTACTTTCTATTCCCAATGTTCAAATGTAAATAAATAAAAGAATGCAATGAAATACCACTTAACTGAATAATTTGCACCAGTAATCATTTAAAATGTTTGGACATGATCTTTGGCAGAACAAATTTTCTTTCTCAATAAAACACAAAGCGCTGGGGGGAACATTGAGGGTCGGGGGGTATCTGCAGAGGGAATTGACAGGTGTTGTTTTGGGTTGGGACCCTCTGTCTGACCAGTACATTGAAGACATTCAATAGACCGCTGATTCTGAAGACAAGCTGCAGCAGCGTAACACTCATGGTAAGGATTAAACCTTTGAACATTGCGGCAAAACAGATATTTCCTACAGAAATTCTTGATTTCAATTAAGAGGCACATCTCCTCACTTTTCTTTGATGATAGTGGACTACTTGCAGCAGGGACCCTTCCAGACTGATGGCAGAGGTGGTAAAAAGCTGTAAAGGGAGGTGGGGAGGACAAAGCCTGGCAAAGACTGGCTGCTGGATGTTCCAGGGTACAGGTACTACAGGTCAGATAGAGATGGAGTTAAAAGATGAGAGGGAATTGGTTCGGAAGGAACTGCAGTTGTTGGTTTAAACCGAAGATAGACACAAAATGCTGGAGTAACTCAGCGAGAGTCCGATTCGGGAACTCCAAGCCGCAGAGTGTCCATCGACGTCGGAGTTCCGATCATCCCCGCGAGAGGGCCTGAACATCTGGCCATCCGTAGCGGCCACTGCGGAGGGTTCTAGGCCCCGACCGAGGGTGAACAAAAGAGGAAGATTGATGGACTGAACTTTATTGCCTTCCATCACAGTGAGAAACGTTGATTCCACTGTGGTGGATGTTTATGTTAAACTCTATCGCGTATTGTGTTCTTTTTATTCATATGGCTGTATGGTAACTCAAATCTCACTGTACCAATTGGTGCAAGTAACAATAAATGTGAACTTGTACTTGAGATCGGCAGCATCTCTGGAGGGAAGGAATGGCCCATTCTTTTTCTCCAGAGATGCTGCCTATCCCACTCCAGCATTTTGTGTCTCTCTTCCGAGGGAATTGCTTCATTGATTGAGAAGAACAATAGGGAATTTAAACCTTCCTACTTTCTTAGATAGATACTCGATTACCTTCTTAGATAGATACCCGAATACCTGATTACCTTTTTTGTTTAATGTACATATATAACAACTTGGGATGTTCTTTAATCCGACCACACAAAATTTCCGTGGACTTTAATCTTTTCTGCAAGAGCTATCTCCAGCCCTTTTTTTCCCTCCTGGGCCTCAACCCCTCCATGGATACATCTGATCCCAGCTGCCGAAACTTACCCCATCCCTCCTATGTTTTCCTGATCAGAGACTTCATTTCTCTTGTCTCCCAGAGTTCCATACTCCCACCTGCCTTGCCCATCACTCTAACAGCAACACACATTCCTTGAAGTCCAGTCATCACACTTTTAAAAGCATCTCACTTCCTGGACATTCCTTTGCCTGTGGACAACCCACTCCAATCAACTTGTGCAAGTTCCTGCCTAAGACCATCAAAGTTGGCCTTATCCCAATTCAGAACTTTAACTAATGGGCCAGCCTTGTCTTTATCCACATCTATTTTACAGGGAGTAGTGCCAGATGCGGCTACATGGGGCTAGCGTAGATGGGGCATCTTGGTGGGCATGGACAAGGCGGGCGGAAGGGCCTGGCTCCCTGCTACATGACACCGTGGATCGATGCTAATCTGACAGACAGAATCAGTCCAAGCACATAGTGAGAAGCGGCCAAGTTTCATTCTGAGACTAAAACCCTGAGGAGAACCACAGGTGCTAGAAGACCAGAAGGTGAATCAGAGCGAAACCTCACCTGAACCAACTTAACAACTTCACTATGTTGTTCAAGAAGGAACTGCAGATGCTGGAAGATCGAAGGTACACAAAATTGCTGGAGAAACTCAGCGGGTGCAGCAGCATCTATGGAGCGAAGGAAATAGGCAACGTTTCGTGCCGAAACGTCGCCTATTTCCTTCGCTCCATAGATGCTGCTGCACCCGCTGAGTTTCTCCAGCAATTTTGTGTACCCAACAACTTCACTATCTTTAGATCTTGTGTCTATTGATTAGGTGAGAGCAGAGAGTCATGCTTTGTATCAGTGACTGAGAGTTTAGCATCGATTAGTCCGGCTGCTACAGCCGTTTATTCCTTGGAGAGCAGGAGGATGAGGGGTGACCACAGAGGCATGTGAGATCATGAGGGGAATAGATAGGCTGAATGCACTGGGCCAGGGGGTGAAAAAACAGAGGATATAGTTCCATCTACCGCTCAGATGGGGTGTATATATGGAACAAGCAACCAGACAAGGTAGTTGAGGCAGGTACTGTGACAACATTTAAAAGACATTTGGACAGGTACATGGATAGGAAATATTTAAGCCAATATTTAAGCCAAAAATGGGCAGGTGGGACGAGTGTAGATGGGGCATGGTTGGCGTGGATGAGTTATGCTGAAGGGACTGAGTCTCTGCTGTGTGAGTCGAGCACTCTACCATGTCACATTTTCTCATGAACGCAGAAGACTAAGTCGGGGGAAATCTGTTCAACACCTTGTAGCACTGTCTCAATAGACAATAGACAATAGGTGCAGGAGTAGGCCATTTGGCCCTTCGAGCCAGCACCGCCGTTCAATGTGATCATGACTGATCATCCCCTATCAGTACCCCATTCCTGCTTTCTCCCCATATCCCCTGACTCCGCTATCTTTAAGAGCCCTATCTAGCTCGCTCTTGACAGTATCCAGAGAACTGGCCTCCACCGCCCTCTGAGGCAGAGAATTCCACACTCACAACTCTCTGTGAAAAAAGGTGTTTCCTCGTTTCCGTTCTAAATGGCTTACCCCTTATTCTTAAACTGTGGCCCCTGGTTCTGGACTCCCCCAACATTGGGAACATGTTTCCTGCCTTTAGCGTGTCTAACCCCTAATAATCCTATATGTCTATTTATGTACGTTATCTCATACTGAAAAAGACACAGAGTGTTGGAGTAACTCAGCGGGTCAGGCAGCATCTGTGGAGAACATGGATAGGTGATGTTTCACAGAGTGCTGGAGTAACTCAGCGGGTCAGGCAACATCTCTGGAGAATAATGATCGGTGACGTTTCGGGTCAGGATCCATCTTCAGACTGGGTCTGTTCTATCGTTTCCCCAGAGCCTCTGATGTCCCAGAGAAAACAAACATCAGGACTGAGTTGTTCCAGCACTTTGTATCCCTTTTCAGAAACCAACATCTGCACTTCCTTGTTGCTACATAGTCATCGAGTCATGCAGCGTGGAAACTTTGGCGCAACATGCCCGCGCCGACCAACACGTCCCATCTACATTAGTCCCACCTGTCTGAGTTTGGTCCATATGAATGAATGAATAAGTTTATTGGCCAAGTATGTTCACATACAAGGATTTTGCCTTGGTGCTCCGCTCGCCAGTAACAACACAACATACAGTAACAATCAAGAATGACACATAAAACATTAAACAGTAATAATAAAACATTACAGTTTAAACATCTGAATGAAATAAAATATCCCTCTAAGCCTGTCCTATCCATGTACCTGTCCAAATGTTATTTAAACATTTAAGATTCATTTAAGGTGTTACTGGTCGTGCCATTAATTGTATTATTTTCCGCTTATATTCAATCTCCCAAACACATCACAATTACTTGGACTGAATGCTAAAGAAATGCTCCTTAAACATTGCATGCAGAAAGTTGCAAACACACATAAATGTGATCAGATGTGCTTGCAATCTGGTTTATCTTTAGGAAGGCACAAATGTGAACCATGGGTATTAATGGACAGAGGTGTTGTTGGAGTCCATTGAGGGTATTGGACTTAAACAAAGCATTATTATGAGAGCAGTGATTCTGTTTACATCATGTCTTGCATTGCCACAGCTGGTTTCCGAGCTGGCCTTTTACACCAGCCGTCAATGTTATTGAGGTGACAGGCACCACTTTCCTGTGTTGCCATTCTTGTGCATGGAACCCATATGGAGTGTGAAAGGTTCTCAAGACAAACTCGCTTTTAAAAAGGTAACCAAATACTTAAGAGCACATTCCTTTGAGATAAATAGACGTGCAAAAAAACATTTAGCACTCTTTGTAACTATTGTTAATTTGTGCATCTGTCAAATCTATTGATATTTCCTTGTTAAAAGCTTTCCAGCACGTTGGAATACTTGGAATAAAACAACGTGAAATAAGGAATGAATGAAATTCATAACAAACTCCAAACAAGTTTTTTGTGAGTAACAAGCTAATAATGCCTCTTGATTGACCACAGACTTGCTGCAGCAGGGAAGGGCAGTTCCTGTGCTGTATCTGGAAAGATTCAATTCTTGAATAACCACAACTTCAAACAGACTGAAAGAATCTTCTTCTTATCCACACACAAGATTAGAAGTTGTTCAGCCAGAGCTGAACACTCTTAAAACATAGAAACATAGAAAATAGGTGCAGAAGTAGGCCATTCGGCCCTTTGAGCCTGCACCACCATTCAATATGATCATGGCTTATCATCCAACTCAGTATCCCGTACCTGCCTTCTCTCCATACCCCCTGATCCCTTTAGCCATAAGGTCCACATTTAACTCCCTCTTAAATATAGCCAATGAACTGGCCTCAACTACCTTCTGTGGCAGAGAATTCCAGAGATTCACCACTCTCTGTGTGGAAAATGTTTTTCTCATCTCAGTCCTAAAAGACTTCCCCCTTAACCTTAAACTGTGACCCCCTTGTTCTGGACTTCCCCAACATCGGGAACAATCTTCCTGCATTTAGCCTGTTCAACCCCTTAAGAATTTTGTAAGTTTCTATAAGATCCCCCCTCAATCTTCTAAATTCTAGCACGTACAAACTCAGTCTATCCAGTTTTTCTTCATATGAAAGTCCTGACATCCCAGGAATCAGTCTGGTGAACCTTCTCTGTACCCCCTCTATGGCAAAATGTCTTTCCTCAGATTAGGAGACCTAAACTGTACACAATACTCCAGGTGTGGTCTCACCAAGACCATGTACAACTGCAGTAGAACCTCCCTGCTCCTATACTCAAATCCTTTAGCTATGAATGCTAACATACCATTCGCTTTCTTCACTGCCTGCTGCACCTGCATGCCTACTTTCAATGATTGGTGTACCATGACACCCAGGTCTTGTTGCATCTCCCCTTTTCCTAATCGGCCACCATTCAGATAATAGTCTACTTTCCTGTTTTTGGCACCAAAATGGATAACCTCACATTTATCTACACTATACTGCATCTGCCATGCATTTTCCCACTCACCCAACCTTTCCAAATCACCCTGCAGTCTCCTAGCATCCTCCTCACAGCTAACACTGCCCTCAAGCTTCGTGTCATCCGCAAACTTGGAGATGTTGCATTCAATTCCCTCGCCCAAATCATTAATATATATTGTAAATAGCTGGGGTCCCAGCACTGAGCCTTGTGGTACCCCACTAGGTACTGCCTGCCATTATGAAAAGGACCCGTTTACTCCTACTCTTTGCTTCCTGTCTGCCAGCCAGTTCTCTATCCGCATCAATACTGAACCCCCAATACCGTGTGCTTTAAGTTTGCATACTAATCTCTTATGTGGGACCTTGTCGAAAGCCTTCTGAAAGTCCAGATATAACACATCCACTGGTTCTCCCTTATCCACTCTACTAATTACATCCTCGAAAAATTCTATAAGATTCGTCAGACATGATTTACCTTTCATAAATCCATGCTGACTTTGTACACTGATTTCACCACTTTCCAAATGTGCTGTTATCCCATCTTTAATAACTGACTCTAGCAGTTTCCCCACTACCGATGTTAGACTAACTGGTCTGTAATTCCCCGTTTTCTCTCTCCCTCCCTTTTTAAAAAGTGGGGTTACATTAGCAACCCTCCAATCCTCAGGTACTACTCCAGAATCTTAAGAGTTTTGAAAAATTGTCACTAATGCATCCACTCTTTCTGGGGCTACTTCCTTAAGCACTCTGGGATGCAGCCTATCTGGCCCTGGGGATTTATCGGCCTTTAATCCATTCAATTTACCTAACATCACTTCCCGGCTAACCCGAATTTCACTCAGTTCCTCCATCTCATTTGACCCCCGGACCCCTGCTATTTCCGGCATATTATTATTTATGTCTTCTTTAGTGAAGACAGAACCAAAGCAGTTATTCAATTGGTCTGCCATGTCATTGTTCCCCATGATCAATTCACCTGTTTCTGACTGCAAGGGACCTACATTTTGTTTTGATTCATCTTTTTCTCTTCATATATCTATAAAAACTTTTGCAGTCAATTTTTATGTTCCCTGCCAGTTTTCTTTCATAATCTATTTTCTAATTAAGCCCTTTGTCCTTCTCTGCTGGTCTCTGAATTTCTCCCAGTCCTCTGGTAGGCTGCTTTGTCTGGCTAATTTGTATGCTTCATCTTTTGTTTTGATACTATCCCTAAATTCCCTTCTACCTTCCCTGATTCATTCTTTTGCCAAACTGTGATGAACTATTGTTGTAGTTCATCCATGCAGTCTTTAAATGCCTTCTATTGCCTATCCACCGTCAACCCTTTAAGAATCAATCGCCAGTCTATCTTGGCCAATTTCCATCTCATACCCTCAAAGTTACCTTTCTTTAAGTTCAGAACCCTTGTTTCTGAATTAATTATGTCACTCTCCATCCTAATGAAGAACTCAACCATATTACGGTCACTCTTGCCCAAGGGGCCACGCACAGCAAGACTGCTAACTAACCCTTCCTCATTACTCAATACCCAGTCTAGAATAGCCTGCTCTCTCGTTGGTTCCTCTACATGTTGGTTTAGAAAACTATCCCGCATACATTCCTAGAAATCCTCTTCATCAGCACCCCTGCCAATTTGATTCGCCCAATCTATATGTAGATTGAAGTCACCCATTATAACTGTTTTACCTTTGTTGCACGCATTTCTAATTTCCTGTTTGATGCCATGCCCAAACCCACTGCTACTGTATTGTGGCCTGTACACAACTCCCACTTGTGTTTTCTGCCCCTTAGTGTTTCACAGCTCTACCCATATCGATCCACATCCTCCAAGCTAATGTCCTTCCTTTTTATAGCGTTAATCTCCTCTCTAACCAGCAACGCTACCCCACCTCCTTTTCCTTTCTGTCTATCCCTCCTGAATTTTGAATATCCCTGGATGTTCAGCTCCCAGCCTTGGTCACCCTGGAGCGATGTCTCCGTGATCCCAACTATATCATATTCATTAATAACTATCTGCACATTCAACTCATCCACCTTATTACGAATGCTCCTTGCATTGAGACATAAAGCCTTCAAGCTTGTTTTTACAACACTCTTACCCCTTATACAATTATGTTGAAAATTGGCCCTTTTTGATTTTTGCCCTCGATTTGTCTGCCTGCCACTTTTAATTTTCACCTTGCTACCTATTGCTTCTACCCTCATTTTATACCCCTCTGTCCCTCTGCTCAAACATTTAAGAAACCCACCACCTCTTATTCTCTGTTTATTATCTTTTTGGCATCTTCTCGGCATCTGCATACAATGGTGTCTGTCTTGTCGCTTCTTGTGCGTGGTGGAGGAAAGATTGGTGAAACAGGGCCGCGATTGACGTGAACCCTCTTTCCTTGACCCCACTGCTGGAGTTTGACACTGGGATAAAAAGCAGGAACCTCAAGTCTGTGCTGGCTCTATACAAGGTCAGCCAAGCCTAGTCCGACATTTCTATCTTCATGGAGTCACAGAGTCCTAGAGCTGTACAGCACAGAAGCAGGCCCTTCGGCCCACCCTGCCCATACCGACCAAGTTGCTGGAGTAGTCCCATTTGCCTGCATTTAGCCCATCACCCTCTGAACCCTATCCATATATCTGTGCAAATGTGTGTGAGTAGCTTTCGAGGCCTTTTCAGCAGCAGCAAGTAAGGATTTCATTGACCTGTTGCCAGTGGTAGCCCCCCCCCCACGGTCATGACTCACCATGGGTGATGCATCCCAGTTGTTGGCTGCTTGCTCCAAACCTCGGCTAGATCAGCGTCGCTTGTGGCTGTAGAGACCAATGTGGGAGTGACAGTCTCTGTGGCAAAGGTCACATTTGTGTGTGTGTGGTCTCTGGTGTGTTGAAGTTGCCGCGCTCCTTTCTGCCTGCCCGCTTGTCTGCCGCTGCGTTCATCAGTTGCTCTTCCCCCGTTTTGAGATGTGGGTTCAGGGTACCTCTCCACCTCGTGCGGTCAGCTGCAAGACTCTCACAGGACTCCACAGGATCTCTCTTGCAGACATCCTTGTAACGTAGCTGGGGGCGGCCGATGGTTCTCCTCCCAGATATCAACTCTCCATAGAGTATGTAGTTTGGAATATACGGCCATCCTCCATGTGGTGGACATGGCCCAGCCACCGCAGTCTGCGCTGCCTGAGTAGAGTGTACATACTGGGAAGGCCAGCGTGAGACAGGATCTCGCCGTTGGACACTTGACTAACGGACTTCCACAGGGGTCGTTGCTGGGGAAGTTACTGTTGACAATGAATGATTTAGATGAGGGATTTAAAGGCTCTGTGGCCATGTTTGCAGATGATATGTAGATAGGTGGAGGGGCAGGTAGTGTAGAGACTCTGCAGAAGGACTTGGGAGAGTGGGCAGAGAGTGACAAATGGAATACAAGGTAGCAAAGTGGGAGAGTCTAGGACTAGAGGCCACAGCTGCAGAATAAAAGGACGTACCTTTAGAAAGGAGATGAGGAGGAATTTCTTTAGTCAGAGGGTGGTGAATCTGTGGAATTCATTGCCACAGACGGCTGTGGAGGCCAAGTCAGTAGATATTTTTAAGGCGGAGATTGATAGATTCTTGATTAGTGCGGGTGTCAGGGGTTATGGGGAGAAGGCAGGAGAATGGGGTAAGGTGGGAGAGATAGATCAGCCATGAGTGAATAGTAGAGTAGGCGATGGGCCGAATGGCCTAATTCTGATCCTAGAACTTATGATTCTCGAATGACCACAATTTCAGCCAGACTGAAGGAGTTTGACACTCGGGCCAATGAGTCTGTGACAGCTTCCCTTTCAGACACCGCTCGCTTTCACACACCAACATTGAATCTAATCCCACTGCCACTCCAGAAGTGGATTCCAGACCCCAGCCAGTCACTGGGTGAGTGTCAGTAGAGTCAGGCAGATTTTTTTGTGGTGTATGACTTGAAGACCATTCTTGGGACATGGATAACTTTGTTATTAGTAATGCAACATTGCAGGTCTCAGCTGCCCTTCTGACAGGTGGCAGCACTAAGCATGAATCATTTTGTTAGTCGGGGTCAAGGAAAGAGCGTTCACGTCGATCGCGGCGCTGTTTCACCAATCTTTCCACCACCACGCACAAGAAGCACAAGAAGCAACAAGACAGACACTATTGTGCAGATTCACAAAAATGCTGGAGAAACTCAGTGGGTGCAGCAGCATCTATGGAGCGAAGGAAATAGGCAACGTTTCGGGCCGAAACCCTTCTTCAGACCCAACTTCAGGGTTTCGGCCCTAAACGTTGCCTATTTCCTTCGCTCCATAGATGCTGCTGCACCCGCTGAGTTTCTCCAGCATTTTTGTGTACTTTCGATTTTCCAGCATCTGCAGTTCCTTCTTAAACACCATTGTGTAGATGCCGAGAGGTGTGTTCATCTCTGGCTGAACAACTTCTAATCTTGTGTGTGGACTCGACAAGAAGAAGATTTTGCGTATCGGTCAATTGTTTCCACATTAGAGGTGCTCTACCATATATCTTACATCACCTATTAGTCCTTGCAGATGAATTTCATATTACCCAATAAAAATCCTTTAAACAATTAGTAAAGTAAACTTTGGCATCTTGACAGATTACAATACATATATCTACGATAAATGTGCTTTCTGCCAAAGGTGTTGTGCTGAACTATTATTAACTGGCTGTACAAAAATAGCCCAAGATCTCAGCTTTGTTTATGTTATCATCCTTGTATCAACTTAAAAGTCAATTGAAAATACATCCACAATAAAAGTTTAAGTAACTTGCATTTAATAATGCATCTGTTGACATCACACCTCACATAAATTCAATTTCTGGATTTACGAGGCTCTGCTTTGTATCCCAGTGACAAACTCCTTCAGCCTGGTTGAAATTGTGATCATTAATGAATCGAGTCTTTAGAGATACAGCATGGAAACAGGCCCTTCAGCCCACCGGGTCTGTGCCGACCAGCGATTACCCCGTGCACTAACACTACCCTACACCCTAGGGACAAGTTCACAATTTTACCGAAGCAAATTAACCTACAAACCGGATTTGGAGAGGAGGAGGAATGGAGCGCCCGGAGAAAATGTACAAACTCCGTACAGACAACACTCGTAGTCAGCATTGAAACCTGGTGTCTGGCGCTGTGAGGCAGCAGCTCTACCCCTGTGCCACCGTGATGCCCGTCAAGTCAAAAGTGTTTAATTGTCATATGTACCAACATCTGATCAATGAAACCCTTACTTGCTCCAGCTTAACAGGCCTCTAAACTGATTAGCACGTAGATAATATATAATAATCAATTATACAATAAATTAATAATCATAATAAGTGTTTGACGCAGAAGGGTCTGTTCCTGTACTGTACTTTTATGCCTTCTATGTTTTATCTCAGCTGCTAATTATATCTCACCATTCCCTTATCTCTTTTCTTATTTGCTCCGTTGTGTTTAAAAATGTAAATATGTAAATGAAGTGGCATGGTGGCACAGTGGTAGAGTTGATGCCTTACAGGACCAGAGACCTGGGTTTGATCCTGACTACGGGTGCTGTCTGTACGGAGTTTGTACGTTCTCCCTGTGACTGAATGGGTTTTCCCTTGGTGCTCAGGTTTTCCTCCCACACTCCAAAGACGTACAGGTTTGTAGGTTAATTGGCTTTGGTAAATTGTAAATTGTCCATAATGTGTGTAGGATAGTGTTAATGTGCGGGGATCGCTGGTCGGTGCAGACTCGGGTGGGTTGAAGTGCCTATTTCCATGCTGTATCTCTAAACTAAATTAAACAGAACTAAACTAAATATATTTGGTATGTGAATGAATACTCCAACCAACTTTGAACAGGCTGGTGGTGTGTTGTAATGTGGGCACTATGTAGCATAAACATAGAGTTTGTGAGACAGACACAAAAAGCTGGAGGAACTCAGCGGGTCAGCCAGCATCTCTGGAGAAAAGAATAGGTGATGTTTCGGGTCAAGACCCTTCTTCAGACTCAAAAGGTGACATCTTGGGTTGAGACCCTTCAGAAGAAAGTCTCTACCCGAAACGTCACCTATTTCTTTCTCCCAGAGATGCTGTCTGTCTCCTTGAATTACTCCAGCTTTTTGTGTCAATCTTTGGTTTGAACCAGCATCTGCAGTTCCTTCTTACACATGGAGTTTGCTAGTACTGGTTTGGATGACTATGTCTATTTCTGGGCAACACAATTTGGGAAAGGTTTTGAGGGGCGTACAGAAGAGATTATCAACACAGTTCATGGGCGGAAGGGCACTGGACGCATTGAAAAAGCTGCGATTGTTCTTAGAGAAATGGAGGTTTTAAATTTGGATGAAACAGAAATTCCCAAAATTTGGGTGAAGACACACAGATTTATGCAATCTTTGTAAGATAATCAAAAACTAGACGACAAGTTTAAAGTGTGAGGGACAAGATTTAATAGGAACCTGAAGGGCAATCTTTTCACTCAGAGGGTGGTGGGCATATGGAACAAGCTGCCAGAGGAGGCCGTTGAGGCAGGTTCTATGAAAACATTTAAAAGAGACTTGGACAGTTACATGGATAGGAAAGGTATAAAGGGATATTGATCAATCACGAGCAAATGGGGCTGGAGGGGATGGGACATCTTGGTCAGAAAGTCACGTTTGGTGGAAGGGTATGTTTCCGTGCTGTATGGCTCTATGACTCCAAGCTTGAAAGAGTCGACATAAGAGGGTGTCACACTTAGCTGAGGAATTCTGAACTTTCCGTAACAGTCACAAAATGTGAGAATTGAAATGAACCTCAAGTGGAAGATCAGCCATGAGATTGTCCTGAACATGGGTTTAAGGTGAGAGGAGAAAGATTTAATAGGAACCTGAGAACATAGATAGAACATAGAAAATAGGTGCAGGAGGAGGCCATTCTGCCCTTCGAGCCAGCACCGCCATTCATTGTGATCTTGGCTGATCGTCCCCAATCAATAACCCGTGCCTCCCTTCTCCCCATATCCCTCGACTCCACTAGCCCCTAGAGCTCTATCTAATTCTCTCTTAAATCCATCCAGTTACTTGGCCTCCACTGTCCTCTGTGGCGGGGAATTCCACAAATTCACAACTCTCTGGGTGAAAAAGTTTGTTCTCACCTCAGTCTTAAATGGCTTCCCCTTTATTCTAAGACTGTTAGTGGGGCAACTTTTTCACACAATAGGCAGTGAGTATATGGAACAAACTGAAAGAGGGGGTGGTTGAGGCGAGAGACTTGGACAGGTACATAGCTAGGAAAGGTTTAGAGGGATATGGGCCAAATTTGGGCAAATGTGATTAGCTTAGATGGGGAATCTTGGTTGGCAGGGACAAGTTAGGCGGAAGAGCCTGTTTCTGTGCTGCGTGATTCTGTGACTATCTGTACAATTAGAGGGCATAACTTTAAGGTGAGAGGGGAAAAGTTTAAAGGAGATGTGCAGAGCAAGAATTTTTACACAGGGGGAAAGAACGATGGGTGCCTGGAACGTGCTGCCTGGGGTGGTGGTTGAAGCAGATACAATAGTGGCAGTTAAAGGTCTTTCAGATAGACACATGGATATGGAGAGAAATAGTAAGATTACACGAGAACTTACCAGTTTGAAGTTTGATCTGTATTTTATGAGGAGTTACGATGAGGGATTACGTGAAGAACCCGCCAGGACGCATGCGTGTCATTCTTCAAAGCAGCGGTGTGAAATCACAGATAACAGTAATGACTGAACATAGTAAGATTAGAGAAGAGGATACCAGTTGAACTTTATGATCAAGGGTGGGAGCGTAGGGCACGTAATCCCTCAACGTTACTCCTCATAAAATAACGATCAAACTTCGAACTGGTAAGTTCTCGTTTAATTTTACTATTTTACTTCGGAGTCACATGAGTGACTACGTGAAGATTTCAAAGCATTTCTGTGATTTCATGCCGTGGAAACAAGTTCATGCATCGCATCTGCCTTAATTGACTAAGGGAGGAATTGTGTTAACATGTTTAAACATGAATCTGACATTGAAATCCATGATAAAGTTAGTAACAACAAATTATAGCCCCCATTTCATGGGGTGAAATCATATTACAGAACCTAAAATTGATTCTGCAAAAGTTCCAGGTTTGACCACTGGTTTATGGTAGAATTGTTGGAACGTTTTTTCCCTTGACCATCCTGCTGTCTCCAGGATTTGGTCCATCGGTACGTCCAACTCCATAGCTGCCGATGTAGCTGCAGCCCTGGTGGAATGAGATTTGAATATGTTAGTATCCACTCCAGTTGTTGTTAAAACCTGTTTCAGCCATCTGGAAATAGTTTGAACTGACACTTTTTTGTGGGGTTGCTTGTGGCTGATTAGTAGTGCCATCTCATATTATATGAGACGATCTCTTTTTATACAGAGACGATCATCTATAGGGTAAGCCCTAAATTCTATTTTGAGGCTGATGGTCCCGGTCTGTTCTGTTTGACTGAATATGAAAAGTTATATTTCTTGTTGAAGAATTTATATTGTCCAGCCTTAACTTATGTAAAGACTGTACCCTTTGTGCTGTGACCAAAGCCGTCAGCATGACTGTTTTATGCACCAGTTTTTGCAGGGACAGAGCTGTTGCTGGAGACCAGTTCCTTAGCAACGTTAGGACAATACTCACATCCCACATTTGAGAGTACAAGGTTCTTGGGGTATTGATATTAAAATTTCCCCTCATAAGTTTGGTTAACAGGGGGTGAGTCCCAACAGAATGACGTTCTGATCCTTGCTATAGATATGCTGAAAATGCACTTCTGGCGCAGTTAATGGCACTGTAACTGAGCCCCTCATCATAATGGAGGCCTGCCAGGAATTCGAGAACAGATGTTATGTTCCTCGAGCTGCAGGTGATGTTGCTTCTGTGACAATATATCTCCCATTTCCTGATGTATACTTGATATTGTTTTTTGGTGGACTGCCTGTGAGCCACTGAGATAATGTTCAATGTTCGGTCCGTCAGTCCCAGTTCCAGTAGAGGTTTCTTTAAACTCTACAAATTAATAAGTTTGTCGTATTATGACGGATGGCTATCCCCAGTTACGGGATGAACCAACAAATCTGGTCGTTTCAGGATGGTGATACATGGTTCTAAGACCATGTCGAGTATCACAGGGAACCATGGTTGAGTAGGCCAATCGGGCACTACCAAAATACCAGACGCCGAGTCTTGTTGTATTTTGCGTAATACCCGACTGATGAGGCAGAAAGGAGGAATGCATAGAAAAACAATTTCCCCCAATGCAGTGAAAAAGCATCTATCGCTGATGCCCCAGGGTCTGGTCCCAAGAAACATAGTTTGGTAACTGGTGATTGAGCCTAGATGCAAATAGATCGATATCTGGTGTTCCATACCATGCTACAATATCAGCAAATACTTTTATATCCAACATCCATTCGATGTTTTCATTGAATTTGCGTGACCTGGTGTCTGCCACTGAATTTAGGTTACCTGGTAGGTAAGCAGCTGATATCCAAATATTTCTCTGGATACACCATTGCCAAATTGTATTAGCCAGATTGTCACATGATGTCAATTTGATTCCACCCATATGGTTAATATATGCCGCCACGATGATATTGTCAATCTGTAGTCTAACATGCCGGTGATATATTCCAGAACAGTATGACTTTAGGCCATAGAACACACCCAACACTTCCAGGTAGTTCATGCCAAGTGTCTGTAGTAATGATGCCTCCTGTGCATTCCATCTACCTCCACAGCTGGAGATGGAATTGGTAGCACCCCAACCAAGTGCACTGGCATCAGTTTGTAGCACCACTGAGGGGTTGCTGATAATGATAGGGCTGGAACAATGCCGAATGTTATCCCTCCACCATTTTAATTCCATAATTGCTTTGATTGGTAGCTTCATTGGTCTGTCGCAATGACCAGCATTAATTTTGAGTGCTTGTATCTTTGCCCATTGTAAATTTTGATAATACAAAGGTCCAAATTGTGTGGCTGGAAAAGCAGCCACTTTTTTACCAATCATCCTTGCTACCAATCTAATAGATGGTTCACTGATGTCAATGAGGTTGTTGCAGGCCTCAGTTAAGACTGTAGCCTTGACCTTTTGTAAAGTCACTGACATGTGAACTGAGTCAATAGTGAACCCCAAATAATCCATTATGGTGGAAGGGGTTAGTTTAGATTTAACTGGATGCATGATAAATCCCAGTTTCTCAAACAATTGTTTGGTGGCTGGTACAGCTAGTTTGGCTAATTCCAAAGTTTAGCCCACAATCAATATGTCATCTAGATAGGCCATGATCATATGTTTTTGTTTCCGAAGAAACGGTAGGGCTGGTTTCAATTTTTTTATAAACAGCCTGGGGCTGATGTTGATCCATTTGGTAGAGTTCTATACTTCCAGTGCTGCCCTATCCAGTTGAATTTTAAGTAGCGTCTGCGATCAGTCCATATAGGCACTGAATAGTAAGCATCTTTTAGGTCGATGTAGCCTGTGGAAATCAATTGTTTGGCAGTAACAAAGGTTTCCATTTTGAAATGAATATACTGCACAAATGTATTCAATTTGGTCAAATCTATGATGATGCGCCAACCACCATCTTTTTTGTTTTATCAATAACCTTCTTAGCGTGGAGTCTCACCAGTTCAGCATGTGCTTCCAATTTTTCTTTTCGTGAAAGTACGAACGTTCGGTTTGGTACATGCTGAACTGGGACTATTTTTGTGCACAAATTCAATGGTATATCCCTGGATACTGTTTAGGATATAAGTGTCTGTTGTTGATGCACTCCATGCCTCCCAAAAGAAGTGTAATCTCCCACCGATATGTGTATTATCCACACTTCCTATAATTTGTAAGGGACCAGACCCACCTACCTCCATGGTTACCAGTGGAAAGTTTACTCCTTCCTGTGTAGTCTTCGAGGAGGTTGAGGCGCCGGTGTCTGGGTTTGGGTTTGGCGTTTGCGCATGTTCCACGAAGGCCGGTCTGGGCCATGGCCTAAAAAAGACCGCTGTCCTGTATGTCCGGCCTTTGAGCTTTCACCAGCTTCTGATTGTCTTGCTCTGCTGGTGGGTGCGTAAGGGTGCTGTCTTTAAGTGTAGGAGGTCCTTCCTGTTGTCACCTTTATGAGCCCCAGGGTTTTTTCCTCCTCATCGAGCTCCTTCTTTCTCCTTCCTGCACCCCCTGCACACTTGTTGTTTGTTCAGCAAACCCCTCTTCAGGGTCAGCCCAGAATTGACCCCCAGTACTCCCCCCTGTCGAGGGAGATGCACTGTGCAGCCCTACGTAAGGTGCTGCTGTGGGTGTTTTGTATAACCCATGGTGACTAGACTCCATCTCCTCCATCTGTCACATTGGAGCATCTGCTCCATAAGCCGCTCCATTTGGCCCCTGCAACGCTGGTCCCCAGCGGCATTTCTTGCAGTCCGACTTGTCAGAGTCAACGGCTCTGTTCCGTATAGCCTTCCCGCCTGGCCGTGGTGTTGATCTGGCCGGCGCGGGTGCCAAGTCGGGCACACCTGATCCCACTCACGGTGATCTGGTGCCGTCAGCCGCTGCTAGCTGCCCGCAACTGCGCGGTTCTTTCCAGCCAGTGCAGCCCTTGTGGACTCTTGTCCATAGTTTCTCCTGTGAAAAACAGCCCGGTAAACAAAAAACGACCGCAGAGTAATTCCCTTACCTGCCGGTCTCGGTTTAAACTTGCCGCTGCGGGGGAACGCTCCCTCCGCCTGCCGTTTTGACTTGTCAGAGTCAACGGCTCTGTTTTGTGTAGTCTTCCCGCCCGGCCGTGGTGTTGATATGGCCGGTGCGGTGCCAAGTCGGGCACAGCTGATCCCACTCACAGTGATGCTGGTGCCTTCAGCTGCTGCTGGCTGCCCGCAACTCCGCGGCCCTCCCCAGCCAGATTTAGACACAGCCCTTGTGGATATTTTTGTCCAGTTTCCCTCTGTAAAAAACAGCGCGGGAAACAAAAAATGACCGCAGAGTAATTCACTTACCTGACGGTCTCGGTTTCAAAATTACCGCTGCAGGGGACGCTCCACCCCGCCTGTCGTTTCGCAATGCGTGAAGCGATATGACACGCATGCATCCCGGCGGGTTCTTCACGTAGTCACTCACGTGACTCCGAAGTAAAATAGAACATATGCAGGCAGAACTGATTAGTTTAACTAGACTCATGTTTGGCAGATTCATGGCACAGATGAAGGGCCTGTTCCTATGCTGTACTATTCTGCATGTTCTATTCACCCTATCATGATTATATGAACCTTGCCCAAAGTAGGAGCATCAAGAACCAGAGGACATAGGTTTAAGGTGTGGGGGTAAAGATTTAATAGGAATCTGAGGGGTAACCTCTTCAGACGAGGGTGGTGGGCATATGGAACGAGCTGCCAGAGGAGCCAGATGAAGGAGGGACTATCACAACATTTAAAAAACATCTAGTCTGTGGAATTCTCTGCCTCAGGGGGCGGTGGAGGCCGGTTCCCTGGATGCTTTCAAGAGAGAGCTAGATAGGGCTCTTAAAAATAGCGGAGTCAGGGGATATGGGGAGAAGGCAGGAACGGGGTACTGATTGGGGATGATCAGCCATAATCACATTGAATGGCGGTGCTGGCTCGAAGGGCCAAATGGCCTACTCCTGCACCTATTGTCTATTGTCTATTGTCTAGACAGGTACATGGATAGGCCAGGTTTAGAGGGAAATGCAGGCAGGTGGGACGAGTGTAGATGGGACATGTTGGCCGGTGTGGGCAAGTCGGGCCGAAGAACCTGTTTCCATGCTGTATCAATCTATGACTCTAATAGGAGGCCAGATGGCAATTCCCTTCTCCACCAACAGGCTTGATGTGGTATCAAGTGAAATCTACTGTGAATTATTCTGCTTGGGAGCTGGACCAAAGTCTTCTGTTTGTTGATGAATTATTATCCATCTCAGATTAGAGGTATCAGCACTTGGAATGTAACATATTATACTTAACAGCATTTTATCAAATAATTCCTTCCAGTTATAGAATAATCTAGGCCTAATCCTCTGTTTGTTTCAAACCCACACTCACCAAACCCCTTCCCACTGCACCTTTTGTGCTTGTTTACACGTCCTAAAGAAGTTATCAAAAACAAATAACTCCCATCAAATATTAGCAAATGGTGCTGGAGAAATACTCAGAGATGGGCTTAAAGTGGCAGCTTTGAGAGGGCTTCTTTTGTATGGTGTGGGTTAGAACAGAGAACAGCACAGCACGGGAACAGGCCCTTCGGCCCACAATGTCCGTGCCGAACACGATGCCAAGTTGAACTAATCTTCTCTGCCTGTACGTGATCCATATCCCTCTATTCCCTGCAAATCCATGTACCTTTTTAAAAACCTCTTACACACCACAATCGCATGATCCTAAGACCATAGGCCATAGGAGTAGAAGACCTTATTCCTCACATAGCGTCTGCTCCACCATGTAATCATGGCTGTGATCTATCTCTCCCCCTCAACCCCATTCTCCTGCCTTCTCCCCATAACCCTGTGTCTGCCTCCACCACCATCCCTGGCAGTGTGTTTCAGGCACTCACCACCCTCTGTGTAAAAAAATTGCATCACACATCTTCTTTAAACTTTCTCCCATCTCACCTTTAATATATGGCCTTGAATCTATGACTTTTCCATTCTGGGGAAAATTGTGTTTACTGTCTGTCCTATCCATGCCTCATATAATATTATACACTTCTACAGGCTCCAGAAGAAGCAATCTAAGTTTGTCTAACCTCTCGTTATAGGTGATATTCCCAAATGCACACAGCATTCTGATTATCCGATTCTTCACCCTGTCCCAAGTGGCCACACCCTTCCTGTAATGGGTTCTCGAATGTAGGAGTGAAGCAGCTGAAACGACTCTTGCTGAGTGTGGGATAGAATATTGCATTCGAGCTGAGACCATGAAGTGGGTGCCACAAGTGCCAAGTGTGGAAAGGTACATCGTGTGCCCAAGGGCCGGTTCTGTGTTGTGCTTCCACAACCTTTGAGAGTAAGTCACAGTACAAGATAATACAGCAAATGTACTTTGTGATAAATGTTGGCACGTGGACAGGAACGGTTTAGAGGGATATGGGCCAAACACGGGCAGGTGGGACTAACATAGACACGGCATCTTGTTCAGCTTGGGCATGTTGGGCCAAAGGGTCTGTTTCCGAGCCGTGCAGGTCTATGACAGGGTGAAGGTTGGTTAGTAGTCAAGTTAATGAACAGCTTCTTCACAGCAGCCATCAGGCTCTTGAACGCTGCACAATACTAACCCCAACTATAAACTTCTATCAATTGTCTTTGGTTGCACTAAACACTTTGGGATTTTGCCACTGGTACGTTGGTTATTAATACAGTATATTGCATTTTTGTTTATTAATTTTATTGTGCTTACAAGCTTGTTATGTTTAACTACAAGTAAGAATTGCAATTGTTGGTACACAGCCCGAGGGATCCGGGTTTGATACTGACCTTGGGTGATGTCTGTTTATCCCATGCATGTTCTCCATGTGACCATGTAGGTTTCCTCTGCGTACTCCAGTTTCCTCCCACATCCCATTAGCGTGCAGGTTGGTAGATTCATAGGCATCTGTAAAGTGCTCACATAGTGTAGGGGGGAGTGGATGAGAAAGTGGGATTACATAGAACTAGTCAGAACGGACTTCTCTGTGGGTTGTCACCTTGTCGTGCTGAGAAGCTTGTGTGGACCCGAGATCCTGAGAGCGATGCCGTCTGGAGCTATGCTCCTGGTAGGGCCACCCATGGCGGTAAGGTCGAGGGGGAGGTCTCTGACAAAGAGCAATCCAACCAAGACCCCAACGGTGGAACAGGCGGAGTTTAACGTGGGGAGACTGGTGCACAGACAGCCACCCCACGGCCCTTGACACATCTGGGTCAGGATCCAGTGGCATGGAGTCCAAGACGACCGGAGACCCTTTCCTGCTGCAGCCTTCACTCCACTAAGGTCAGCCATCGTCCTTCACCTGTTCCACTGAGTGGGTGTCTGGGGTTATGGGTAGAAGGCAGGAGAATAGAGTTAGGAGGGAGAGATAGGTCAGCCATCATTGAATGGTGGAGTAGACATGATGGGCGGAATGGCCTAAATCTGCTCCTATCAATTAATGAACATGAATAACAACAGCAATGTGGTTGATTCCTCCCATTGAAAGGAGCTGGGCAACGAGCTTTCCTGAGGAGAGTGGGGTTAGACAATGAGTGTTGTCCCTGCCATTGATGCCCGCGCCCAGTAACAGATGCAGCAGAGCTGACGCCTCGGTGTGGAGCGACTTGTATCTTGCTGGCAGTGAGTTGACACATCCTGGTGGTCTGCTCTGCCTGTAACATGATCGCATCACATGGTGCACTGGAGTGGCTTCCATTCTCTTTCTCTGCCCCACTGTGACATCCGCCCTTTCACCAGTGGCGCATATTCTAAAGAACTTTGAACAATTACCACTGCAATTGCAATTGTCAGGATGACAGAAAAGGTAAGTCAGGTTTTCCACCTGCTCCCCTGTGTGTTCTGCAGCTGTCGGTGTTTTTCCATTTCACAGCTTGGTTTATTCACCATGCACGAAGCACAGCATTATTGAGAGCTGCTTAAAAGCAGCACTGTAGAGACACACAGAACTATATTGTAGCATGTGCAGCGCTGTCCTTCAATGCTTTATTTTATTTGGACAATATCCTTGACGTTACAAGTTTACCAAGCCAAACCTACAAACCCTTTGGTGTGTGGGAGGAAACTCCACGCACAGACAGTACCCGAGGTCAGGATCGAACCTGTGTTTCTGGCAGTGGCTCGACCAACTGTGCCATCTTAACTGTGGATAGCAAGGGTTTAAGAGGGCTACGGGCCAAATGCAGACGGAAGGGTCAAGCCTTTTATGAAACAAGCTCCCCGAGTTGAGGCAGATAGTATGACATCATTATCCATGTGGACAGGTACATGGATAGGAAAGGTTTAGAGGAATACGAGCCAAATGCAGGTGGAACTAGTGTAGATGGGGCATGTTGGTCATGGGCAGGTGGGGCTAGTGTAGATGGGGCATGTTGGTCGTGGGCGGGTGGGACTAGTGTAGATGGGGCATGTCGGTCGGCGTGGAGGAGTTGGACCAAAAGATCTCTTTCTGTGCTGTATTTGACAATCAGTCAGGCAGCAGAGCTGTGCCACATTAGACCATTTAAAGATAATCCCTTTCTTTACTCAACCTGTGAGTCGAGCAACTCACAACGTGCCACTGAGCATCTTCCCAATAGACGCCACCTTACCATGCGACTGTAGACATTGATCACTCAACACCTCACCTCCACCTCCACGGCCTGACAGGGCAATATTGCAGCCGGCCTGAAACTTGACAGTAAGTTTTGCCCGGGAGTAAACAGGATTAAACAGCTCAATTAGCACAAACCTGCTGCTGAACAGATAAAACAGCTGCCATTGATTTACGTTGCGAAATGGAGCTGAGTGAGAAGGAATGTGTGATAAGCTTCTGCAGGCACTAACTTAGTTTAGAGTCAGAGAGAGTTATTGAGTCACACAGTGTGAAAACAGGTCCTTGGGCAGAGCAAAATGCCTCATCTACACTAGTCCCACATGCCCGTGTTTAACCCACATCCCTCTAAACCTTTCATATCCATGTACCTGTCCAAGTGAGTTTTAAATATCTCTGGACCAAGTCCCTGTCACACGGGAGGGCTGGTCCCCAAGGCAATATTCCACCACTCACCCATAGCCCCCAACTGCGCAGGCGCGGCTGACGGGTTCCCGTTGCGACGCCAGAGATCCCCGTTGTGACGCGAGTCACGGCAACCCTTCCCAACTGTGCCTCGCCATCTTCCTACCCCATTCCCCCTTCATCCCCAGCACTCCCTCCCCCTCCTCTTGACCCTCCCTCTTCTTTCCCCTCTCCTCCTCCCCTCCCCGACTCCCTCCCCTCTCCCTCCCTCTCCTTTCCCCGACCCTTAGACACTCCATAACCCCTCTCCCTCCCTCCATAACCCCTCTCCCCTCCCTACCCCCCGTGATGTCATTGTGAGGAGGAAGCTGCTGTGTCTTTCACAAATTTTTAATATAAATTAGATCCCATTGTGATGTCATGCGCTGCTTACTGCCAGTCCAGATGGAAGACATTTATGTCAAACTGGGGTTTTGTAAAGTTTAAAATGTGAATAACTTGTAAAATATACAATCAATCTGAACGAAACGTGATAAAATACACCACAGGACCACGGTGAGTAAGGTGGGCCAAAATTGTAGCGTTATTCTCTACCGTTTTGGTGTAATTCAAGACAAGACAGACAGACAGACAGACAGACAGACTAATTACCCCCCTTGATATTATATTAATATTATTAATTTGCTCCTTTTACCCCATAACCACCCTATCTACTGACGCATAGCCCCCAACGCAGTCACATCTAGAGGGGGGGGGGGGGGGGGGTGGCAGGGTTAGAGAGTGAGGGCAGAGAGAGAAGGGACAGAGACACAGAGAGAGACAGAGACACAGAGAGGGGCAAGAGGGATTGGGGGTGGAGAGGAGGAGAGAAGAGGGAGGGTGGGTGAGGGGGGAAAGGTGGGGGGAGAGAGAGGGTGAGAGTGAGGGGGAGAGAGAAGGGGTGTTGAGGGGGGTGAGGGGGAGAGGTGGGGAGCGGGGAGGGGGGAGGAAGGGGGGCAGGTGGAGGGAAGAGGGGTGTGGAGGGGAGGGGGTTTAGGGGAGGGAGGAAGGGTGGGGGTGGGGAGAGAGAGGGGGAGAGAGGGGATAGAGGGGGATAGAGAGGGGGGAAAGAGGGGGGAAGAGGGGGGGGCAGAGGGGGGCAGAGGGGGGGCAGAGGGGGTGTGCTGAGAGGCTGAGGTGAGGGGGAGGGGGAGGGGAGGTGGGGTGCAGGGCGGGGGGGAGGGAGGGTGAAGGGGGTAGGGGGTGTGTGGAGGGGACTTTGGCCTCTTCTTCGGGAGGGGGTTTTGGTGGAGGGACGGGTGGGGGAGGGCTGATGGAGGGGAGGAGAGGGAGAGAAAAGCGTGGGACCTGAGAGAAGAGAGAGACTCGGCCTCTGAGGGGGAGAGGACCCGCAGAGTTTGAGGGAGGAGAGGAGGGGGAGAGGAGACTTTAAGATTTTGCCTTCCACCACAGTGAGAGGTGAGTGAACTCACTGTGGGGAGTTAAAGATTGTGTGGGGGGACTGAGGGAGAATTTCGGACCGAGGTCTGAATGGGATCTAATTTAGGGGAGGGATGGGGGGGAGGGGGGGAGAGGGGATGGAGTGGGAGGAGAGAGGGAGGGGGGAGGGAGAGTGGAGAGATAGAGAGAGAGAGAGAGAGAGAGAGAGAGAGAGAGAGAGAGAGGGGGAGAGAGAGAGAGAAAGAGAGAGAGAGAGGGGAGAGAGAGAGAGGAGAGAGAGAGAGAGAGAGAGAGGGTGCCTTTTTACTTCAACCCAAACAACCATTTGCAGGCAGAGCTTTTTTCCTCAAACTAACCATATTTTCATTTTCAAACCACATTATGGGTACTCACAGCTGTGGAGACATTTGCTCAGTGTTATTCAGAGCTCCGATTGAGGCACACCACTTGCAGAGACTGATTCAGGCACACCACTTCCTGGCTTTATATCCCTCCCCCTCCCTCCAGCAGGGGCAGCAAAGAGAATGGTGAATTTTGTAAAAACATTAATATATCTGTCATTTTTAATCGACGGGAAAATTCCTCAGCACACATGCGGCGGAGGGGGGCTCTGAGCAAGGTGGCCAAAAATGACGGCTGTAGGTGGCGGCGTTCTCTCGGTAATCGCAGCACAGAAGGCCAAAAGCGGTCAAGAACAAAGATATAGATAGATAGATAGATAGATAGATAGATAGATAGATAGATAGATAGATAGATAGATAGATAGATAGATAGATAGATAGATAGATAGATAGATAGATTGTAGTACCTGCCTCAACTACCTCCTCTGACAGCTTATTCCATATCCCCACCATCCTCTATGTGAAAAATGTTGTCCCTCAGGTTCCTATTAAATCTTTCCCCTCCCACTTTAAACCTGTGTCCTCCAGTACTTGATTCCCCTACTCTGGGTAAAAGACTACCATTCATCCTATCTATTCCCCTCATGATTTTATACATCCCTATATATCACCCCTCAGCCTCCTGAGCTCCAACGAATGAAGTCCTAGCTTGCCTAATCTCTCCCTATACCTCAGGCGCCCCGGGTTCAGGCAACACCCTCGTAAATCTTTTCTTCATTCTTTCCAGATTCCCACAAATATACGCGGCTTGTGACTGTTGTCCATCTTTCTATTACTTTGAAATCACCTCCAGATGGCAATGGTGATATAAAGTTCCAGGCACAGTTGCAAAAGTAACACTAAATATACTTCAACACCCTCTGCACTAAATAATATACCATAAATCTCACACGTTGTAGAGCAAAACTCCAATATGTGCGGGGAAAGTTTTTTTACACAGAGGTGGTGGGGGCCAGGGGTGTTGGTGGAAGCAGATACTTCACGGCATGTACAAAACTTTTAGATAGGCACATGGACATGCAGGGAATGGAGGGATCTGGGCCACTTGCAGACAGATGAGATCAGTTCAGCTAAGCATCATGTTTGACCTGGGCACTGTGGGCTGAGGGCCCGTTCCTGTTCTGGACTGTTGTTCAGAACTAAGTAAGTAAGTACGTAAGTAAGTTTATTGGCCAAGTATTCACATACAAGGAATTTGCCTTGGTGCTCCGCCCACAAGTAACAACATGACCTACAGTGACAGTTACGAATGACTCAGAAAACACTAACATTAATAACAATAAAACATTAATGTTAAAAGACCATTGATCAAGCATGTGAACCAACAAAATATCAGATCAAAGGGAGGCTACAGATTTTTGGCTGTTGAGTAGATTCAGATTCAGATTCAAATTTATTGTCATTGTGCAGTGTACAGTACAGAGACAACGAAATGCAGTTAACATCTCCCTAGAAGAGCGACAAAGAATATGATCAATAAATAAATATATTTACGAGCATACAGTCATAGTAGTGCAATTATTTTTTTTCCTGGTGAAAGGAGTGTCTGCGGGGGGGGGGGGGGTGATTGGCAATCACCGAGGTACATTGTTGAGTAATGTAACAGCTGCAGGAAAGAAGCTGTTCCTGGACCTGCTGGTCCGGCAACGGAGAGACCTGTAGCGCCTCCCGGATGGTAGGAGGGTAAACAGTCTATGGTTGAGGTGAGAGCAGTCCTTGACGATGCTGAGCGCCCTTCGCAGACATCGCTTGCTTTGGACAGACTCAATGGAGGGGAGCGAGGAACCGGTGATGCGTTGGGCAATTTTCACCACCCTCTGCAGTGCTTTCCGGTCGGAGACAGAGCAGTTGCCATACCTTACTGTGATACAGTTGGTAAGGATGCTGTCGATGGTGCAGCGGTAGAAGTTCACCAGAATCTGAGGAGACAGATGGACCTTCTTTTGTCTCCTCAGGAAGAAGAGATGCCGGTCTGGGGTCTGTTGGTTAGAAAGTCCAGTATCCAGTTGCAGAGGGAGGGGTCGATGCCCAGGTCACCGAGTTTGGTTATCAGTTTAGAGGGTATAATGGTGTTGAATGCTGAGCTATAATCGATGAACAGCATTCTTACGTAAGTGTCTCTGTTGTCGAGGTGGAAGAGGGCGGAGTGAAGTGCCGTTGAGATGGCATCCTCCGTACTCCTGTTCTTGCGGTAGGCAAACTGATAGGGATCCAGTGTGGGGCATAGGCAGCCTTTGAGGTGTGCCAGGTCCAGCCTCTCGAAGCACTTGGTGATGATGGGAGTAAGTGCAACTGGGCGGAAGTCATTGAGGCTTGCTGCAGTGGAGTGTTTTGGCACCAGCATGATGGAGGTGGGTTTAAGGCACGTGGGGACAACTGCTTGGGCAAGTGACAGGTTGAAGATGTCAGTCCAGACGTCTGCCAACTGCGCAGCACAGGCCCTGAGGACACGCCCGGGGATGCCGTCAGGGCCAGCAGCCTTATGTGCATTAGTCCTGCTCAGTGCCACGTACACGTCATAGGGGGTGAGTGTGAGGGGCTGGTGATCGGCAGGGAGCACCGCATTGATCTCTAGATTGTCCCTGTCAAAGAGGCCATAAAAGTGGTTAAGCTCCTCAAGGAAGGAGGCGTCACTGGATGTGGGGGTGATGTTGGTGGGTCTATAGTCCGTGATGTCCTGGATGCCTTGCCACATGCGTCGGGGGTCAGAGTTGTTGTTGAAGTGCTCCTCAATAGTAAGATTAAACGAGAACTTACCAGTTCGAAGTTTGATCGTTATTTTATGAGGAGTAACGTTGAGGGATTACGTGAAGAACCTGCCAGGACGCATGCGTGTCATTCTTCAAAGCAGCGGTGTGAAATCACAGATAACAGTAATGACCTGAACATAGTAAGATTAGAGAAAAAAGGATACCAGTTGAACTTTATGATCGAGGGTGGGAGCGGAGGGCACGTAATCCCTCAACGTTACTCCTCATAAAATAACGATCAAACTTCGAAGTGGTAAGCTCTCGTTTAATCTTACTATTTTACTTCGGAGTCACGCGAGTGACTACATGAAGATTTCAAAGCTCTGTGATTTCATGCCGTGAAAACAAGTCCATGCCTCACAACTGCCTTAATTGACTAAGGGAGGAAATAGTGTTAACATATTCAAACATGAATCCGACATTGAAATTCCATGATGAACTATTAACAACAATTATAGCCCCTGTCTTATGGGGTAATCATGATACAGATCTAATTTTGATTCTGCAATGTCACATCTCATTGCCTCTGTGCTGTTTAGAGTTCTCTATGTATAAGAACAAATGTCTCATAATGCATAGGCAATCATCTATTGGGAATGCACTGAACTCTATATGAGGCCTGATGATCCCGGTCTGTTCTATTAAACTCATTCGTGGATGTAAACATTTATTTTACTGGTAGAAGAGGTGTTACCATCCAGCCTTGATTTATGTAAAGACTGAATTCTGTGTGCTGAGACCAATGCCATAAGCATGACCATGTCATGTACAAGTCTGTGCAGGGACAGAGCTGTAGCTGGTGACCAATTCCTCAGTAATGTTAGACTATACTCATATACCATATAAGGGAAACTAGTCCATGGGGATAATATAAAAAATTCCCCTCATGAGTTTAGTCACCAGGGGGTGAGACCCGACAGAATGACGCTCTGATCCTTGCCCCAGAATACTGAAAAGGCACTACTGGCGCAGTTTGTGGCACTAAACTGAGCCCCTCATCAGAGTGGAGGCTAGCCAGGAATTTCAGAACAGAGTTATGTTCGTCGTACAGTAGTGATGTTGTTCCTAGAACAATATTTCCCACTTCCTGATATGGACCCGATATAGTTTCTTCGTGGACTGCCTGTGAGCCGCTGTATATGTTCATTGTTCGGTTCGTTAGTCCCAGGTCCGGAAATGGTTACTTAAGATTCTGCTGAGATCAAATGTTTTTCTGAATACACCTTTGCCAAATTGTGTTAGCCGGATTATCACATGATACCGATTCGATTCTACCCATGGAGTTAGTATATGTCACCATGGTGGTGTTATCAATCTGGAGTCTAACATGCAGGTGATGCATTTCTGAACAGTATGATTTTAGTCCATAGAACGCACCCAACATTCCAAGTAGGTTATGATATGTATCTGAAGCAATGATGCTTCTTGTGCATCCCATCTATATCCACAACTAGAGATGGGGTTAGTAACACGCCAACCATGAACACTGGCATCAGTTTGTAGCACCACTCAATGGTTGCTGACAATGATAAGGTTTGAACAATGCCCATTATTTCCCCTATCATTGTAATTCCCTGATTGCTTAGATTGGTAGCCTCATTGATCTCTACACATGACCAGTAATGGTTTTAAGTGCTTATACCTTTGTCCTTGTAATTATTGGTAATACAAAGGTCAAACAGTGTGGCTGGAAAGGCCACAGTATTGCCAATTACCCTTGCTACCAGTCGAATAGGTGGTTTACTGATGTCAATGAGGTTGTTGGCCTCAGTTAAGTCTGTACCTTCCTTTGATAAGTTACCCACATGTAGACTAAGTCAAAGGTGAACCCTAAGTAGCCCTTAGTGGTGGAAGCTTAGAATTAATAACATCTATAATCCTTCTGCATAGGCACCGTATAGTAAGCATCTTTTAATGGATGCAATCCATAAAGTAGCCTATGGAATCAATTGTTTGGCAGTAACAAAGTTTTCCAATTTCGAATGAATTTACCGCACAATGTATTCAGGTTTGTCAGACCTGAATGATTGGTAACCACATCTTTTTGTTTTTCGTAAAGATATTGACACGAATTCCAAAAAGTCGTGTTGGGATTTCCCCATGATTCCCTAGCATCTAGCCTCTCCAGTTCAGCATGTGCTTCCAGTTTTTCTTATCGTGAAGGCACGAACGTCCAGTTCGTTACATACAAATTCAATTGTATATCCCTGAACACTAGGTAGAAAGTAAGTGTTAGTAGTTATTGCACTCCATGCCTCCCAAGAAAATGTAATCTACACACCAATTTGTGTTATTTACACCTCCTGTTTTTTGGAAGAGACCAGACCCCCCCCTACCTCCATGGTGACCAGTGGAAAGTTTGTTTTCTTCCTTGCAGTCGCCGTAGAGGTTGTGGCGTCGGTTTTTGGATTTGGGATTTGGGGTTGCACGTCTTCCACGAAGGCCGGTCTGGGCCAGGCCTAAAAGACCTCTGTCCTGTAGCCCGGCCTTTGTGCTTTCACCAGCTTCTGTGTGTCTTCCTGCAGGTGGGTGTGTGGAGGTGCTGTTGTCGTGTGTAGGAGATCCTGCCTGTTGCCGCCTTTATGAGCCCCAGGGTATTAGCCTCCTTATTGAGCTCTTTTACCTTTTGACAGGTTGCCCCCAAGTAGTAATATTGGTGGATTAATCCCGCCAGGTCTGCACAGCTCTGCAAACTTAGGGTTTAAAGCTGGGCGGATGGCGTTCTCCTGAGACTATGGTCTTGCCACAGCATCTTAGCTAAACATCCTGCCTTCTGACTCCCGTTCCAATGTGTTTTCAGATGTAACTGTTCACCGTGGGAAATTTTGAGGGATACCCATTTTCCGGTGCCAAATATTTGGCAGTAGTGTCTATTACAGCCATGTTCCTGTAGTTGTTTTTAGATGTACAAACTTGGACTCCTTTTCCAGGAGGTTTCCTTGTTCTTGCACCCCCTGCACACTGATTTCTTCCTTCAGCAAAACCCTTCTTCAGAGCCAGCCCAGAATTGGCTCCCAGTACTCCCCTCTGTCGAGGGAGATGCACTGTGCAGCCCTGATAAGGTGCTGCCATGGGTATATTATATACCCATTGTGACTAGACTCCATCTCCCAGAGTCTGTCACAGTGGAGCATGTGCTCCATAAGCCGCTCCATTTGGCCCCAGTAACGCTGGACCCCACGGCATTTCTTTGCAGTTCGACTTGTCAGCCAAGTCGGGCACAGCTGATCCCACTCACGGTGATGCTGGTGCCGTTAGCTGCTGCTGGCTGTCCGCAACTCCGCGGTTTCCCCAGCCAGTGCAGCCCTTGTGGACTCTTGTCCATAGTTTCCCCCTGTAAGAAACAGACACGGGAAACAAACACGACCGCAGTAATTCCCTTACCTGTCGGACTTGGTTTTAAAAAACTTGCCGCTGCAGGGGAATGCTCCCCCCGCTTGCCATTTCAACTTGTCAGAGTCAACGGCTCTGATCTGTGTAGCCTTCCCGCCCGGCCGTGTTGCTGATCTGGCCGGCGTGGGTGCTAAGTCCGACACAGCTGATCCCACTCATGGTGATGCTGGTGCCTTCATCTGCTTCTGACTGCCCGCAACTCCGTGGTCCTCCCCAGCCAGCTTTAGACGCAGCCCTTGTGGACTCTATTTTTGTCCAGTTTCCCCCTGTAAAAACAGCGCGGGAAACAAAAAATGACCGCAGAGTAAATCACTTACCTGTCGGTCGCGGTTTCAAATTTACCGCTGCGGGGGAACGCTCCACCCCGCCTGTCATTTCGCAATGCGTGAAGCGATATGGCACGCATGCGTCCTGGCGGGTTCTTCACGTAGTCACTCACGTGACTCTGAAGTAAAATCCTTAGCTTATGGCAGTGCTTGGCCTTCTTGATGCCCCTCTTCAGGTTAGCCCTGGATGAATTGTAGGCTTGGGCATCGGAGAGCAACTACTCGTGGATAAAAACTGTTTTTATGTCTGGCTGTGGCAGCTTTGACAATCCGGAGTCGCCTTCCAGAGGGAAGTGATTCAAAGAGTTTGTGGCCAGGGTGAGAGGGGTCAGAGATGATCTTGCCCGCTCGCTTCCTGGCCCTTGCAGTGTACAGTTCATCAATGGAGGGAAGGTTGCAGCCAATAATCTTCTCTGCTGATTGGATGATTCGCTGCAGCCTCCAGGTGTCGTGCTTGGTGGCTGAGCCAAACCAGACCATGATGGAGAAGGTGAGAACAGACTCTACGATGGCCGTGTAGAATTAGACCATCATTGCCTGTGGCAGATTGTGCTTCCTCAGCTGCCGCAGGAAGTACATCCTCTGTTGTGCCTTTTTGACTGTGGAGTCTATGATAGCCCCCCCCACTTAAGGTCCTTGGAGATGATGGTTCCCAGGAACTTAAAATACTCCACAGATGTGACTGTGGTGTTGTTGATGGTGAGTGGGGTGAGGGGAGAGGGAGCTCTCCTAAAGTCTACAATCAATTCCACTGTCCATGTTGTTAGGATGGCACCAGACCCCAGCTGTGATACTTCCTGTCTGTAGGCAGATTCCTCCCATCAGTCCAATCAGTTCTATGTTGACTACAAATGTACTTTGTGAAAGTTAGACCTGGTGAAATGCAATGAAGTGATGCACAGGCAGAGCTGAATATGCACTTAATATGCATCACCTGCCCAGATTAATGAAATAATTCATTAGTTGTGAGAAAAAGTCTCCTCAAAGATCATTCACCCTCATCCTACTGAACTCCAAGGAATAAAATGCCAGCCTGCTCATCCTCTCCCCATAACTCGGGTCCTGCAACATCATCGTAAATCTTCTCTGCACCTTTTCCAGCTTGATTGCAAGTTTCCTATACCAGGATGACCAAAACTGAATGCAGCACGCTAGATATCACATCACCAACTTCTTGTACAACTTTAACATAACATCCAACTTCTATGCTTAATTCACTGACAGATGAAGCCAAATGCGTCAAAAGCCTTCTTGACCACTCTATCAACCTATGGCACCACTGTCAGGAAACAATCTACCTGTACACCTGGATCCCTCTGCTCTCCAACACTCCCCAGAGCCCTGCCGTTCATTATGTGGGATATGGGGAGAAGGCAGGAATGGGGTACTGATTGGGGATGATCAGCCATGATCACATTGAATGGCGGTTCTGTCTTGAAGGGCCAAATGGCCTATACCTGCACCAATTGTCTATTGTCTATTGTATAGGAATCACATCCGTCAACTTGAGAAGTTCCATATGCGCTCGATGCAGTCCATCATGGGCATTCGCTGGCAGGACAAATTGCCCAACCTAGAAGTATTGGACAGATCCAGCTTCACAAGTATCAAGGCAATGATCATCAAAGCACAGCTCCGATGGACTGGGCAGGTCATCAGGATGGATGAAACCCGCATGCCTCGACAGGTCTTCTACAGCGTGCTCTCCCAGGGACAAAGGAACCGTGGGCTCCGGTTCAAAGATTACGTCAAGGACCATCTCCACTATTGTGGTCTTGCGCACAAGCCACTGGAAGCCTGCGCCAGCGACAGGACACGCTGGCGCGCAACGGTGCAAACAGCAGCCGGCAGCTTCGAGGAACGCTGCCTAGAGCAACTTACCAAAGCCAGGGAGAGGATGAAGGCTGATGCCAAGAGCCCACCAGCGATGACCTCCATCTGCCCCCACTGCCCTCGAGTGTGTGATTCATGAATTGGACTCATGACCCACCAGAATTGAGACTGCACAACTCGCCATCGTGGTTACCGACGGGCCTCCACCATTGTCTGCCCTGGTTTGACTTTGCAACTTGCAACTCCATGATCCATCCGTCAGCCCACTTACCCAGTTGATCAAGACCCTGCTGTAGTTTGTGATTAGCAATCTTCATTGTCTGTGATACAATCCACTCCAGTGTTACGGCAAACTCACTAATCCTGCCGTGTACAAACCTTTGGTCCCTAACCCTAAAACCAAGGTGTGGCAACAAGGTTTATCCCTGTAATCCCCTCGGCTTTCTGGAGAAATTAGATTAGGGGTATAAGGCACAAGGAGAAGTTGCACCTCAGCAGGCCGAGCAGCATCTGTGGATGGAGAGGAGCCGCCTCTCTGGAGCATCGGAGGTTTAGAGGGATACTGGCCAGTCGGAGCAAGTGGGATTAGATTGGAGGAGGCATGTTGGGCGGCATGGACAAGTTGGGCCGTAGGTTTCCATGCTGTATGACTCTCTGAGCTGAAGGGTTTCCAGTGCAAAGGGTTTCAGAAACATTACCCTGCCCCGTTAACCACCTATCGTTGCAGACCATTCAGCAATTGAGTCCGCATTGATGCGATCTCCGTACACTAGCACCATCCTACACACTAGGGACAATTTACAGAAGCCAATTAACCTACAAACCTGCACGTCTTTGGAATGTGGGAGAAGCCTGGAGAAAGCCCACGCGGTCACAGAGAGAACGTGCGCACTCCATACAGACAGCACCCGTGGTCAGCATCAAACTCGGGTCGCTGGCGCTGTCCAAAGTCATACAGGTTTGAAGGTTAATTGGCTTGGTAGAAATGTAAAATTGTCTCTAGTGTGTGTAAGGTAGTGTTAATGTGTGGACATTGTAGGTCGGCGCAGACTCGGTGGGCCGAAGGGCCTGTTTCCGCGCCGTATCTCTAAAAATAAGAAAAATGAAATGAAAGCACAAGATATTGTGTGCAGTGTGTGTGGAGAATGAAGGACACAGGTCACTGAGGTTTGTGGTCTAGTTATGGTCTATGACCTTTAAAGGAATGGTTGCAACTTGGACTAAGGCTACTTGATGGCTACATTGGCCGTAAGCAAGGCCACTCATGCCCCCCATTCCCCAGCACCTGCCTTGTCCCTGGCCCCATGACGTTGAGTTCAGTAATAAACCCTCAGCAATCCCAGCTATCACTGCAAGGCCACATTCCATTCACACTAGCCTTCCTCTTTCACGGAGATGAGCTGCATAAAGTGACATTAGTAAAACCCACAAGTCGACAAAAAATGTTGGAGAAACCCAGCGGGTGAGGCAGCATCTGTGGAGAATAGGAGTAGGCGACGTTTCGGGTCAAAACCCTTCTGCAGACTGAAAAAGCCACAAAGTGTTGGAGTAGTTCAGTTTATTGTCACGCATACTGAGGTACAGAGAGAAGCTCTTTGTTGCGTGTTATCCAGTCAGCTGAAAGACTGTACATGATTACAATCAAGCCGCCCACAGAGATAATGTGAATAATGGGAATAATGTTCAGTACAAGATAAAGTCCAGTAATGTCCGAATAAAGATAGTTCGAAGATCTCTACAATATCTTGTGGTTTTGGGCAGGATTGTTCCCAACCAAAGGTACACAGAAATGCTGGAGAAACTCAGCGGGTGCAGCAGCATCTATGGAGCGAAGGAAATAGGTAACGTTTCAGGCTGAAACCCTTCTTCAGACTGATAGGGGGTGGCGAGGAGAAGGAAGGAAAAAGCGAAGAAAAAGGAAGTTCCCAACCAAGTTGTGATGTAGAAAAAAAAATAGGTGCAGGCGTAGCACATTCGGCCCTTCGAGCCAGCACCGCCATTCAATATGATCATGGCTGATCATCTAAAATCAGTACCCCATTCCTGCTTTCTCCCCATATCCCTTGATTCCTTTTGCCAAATCTAAAAGCTAAATCTAACTCTCTCTTGAAAGCATCCAGTGAATCGGCCTCCACTGCCTTCTGTGCAAGAGGATTCCACAGATTCACAACTCTCTGGGTGAAATGTTTTTCCTCATCTCAGTCCTAAATGGCATACCCCTTATTCTTAAACTGTGACCCCTGGTTCTGGACTCCCCCAACATCGGGACCACTTTTCCTGCATCTAGTCAGTCCAATCCTTTAAGAATTTTCATGTTTCTATGATTCCCTCTCATCCTTCTAAATTCCAGTCAATACAAGCCCAGTCTTTCAGCATATGTCATCCCAACATAACTCAACCTTATACTTTCTATGTGGAACTGCAGATGCTGGTTTAAACCAAAGATAGACACAAAAAGCTGGAGTAACTCAGCGGGTCAGGCAGCATCTCTGGAGAGGAGGAGTAGGTGACATTTCGGGTCAAGACCCTTCTTCAGACTGGTTAGGGGTAAGGGAAACGAGAGATATAGACGGTGATGTGGAGAGATAAAGATCAATGAATGAAAGATATGCAAAAACGTAACCATGAAAAAGGAAACAGGCCATTGTTAGCTGTTTGCTAGGTGTGAACAAGAAGCTGGTGCGACTTGGGTGGGGGAGGGATAGAGAGAGAGGGAATGCCGGGGCTACCTGAAGTGAGAGAAATCAATATTCATACCCCTGGGCTGTAAGCTGCCCAAGCAAAATGTGAGATGCTGTTCCTCCAATTAGCGCTCTGACAATGGAGGAGACCGAGGACTGAAAGGTCTGTGTAGGAATGGGAAAGAGAATTAAAGTGACCAGCAACCGGGAGATCAGGCTGGTTCACGCGGGCTGAGCGAAGGTGTTCTGCGAATCGATCGCCACGGGTACAGTTGGTCAATGACCCCATAAACACTGTCCTGTCCACATACTTGTCCAGATCTTTTAAATGTTGTTATTTAAAAGACATTTGGACAGATTCACGGGAGGTGGTCTTGGAGGGGAGGATGCTCCTCAAACTGTGGAGCGTCTTGGACAATACAGCTCACCCCCTCCGTGACACATTGGTCAACCTGAGGAGCACCTCCAGCAACAGACTGGTCCCACCAACATGCAGCACAGAACACCACAGGAGATCCTTCTTCCCTGTGGCTATCAAACTGTACAACTCTCCCCCTTCTGTTGTGGGATAGACAGAGACTGAACTCCCCTCCCCTAATCTTTGCACATCCCCAATCCTTTCCACTCGTCTCTTTAATTTCATGTTTCATGTATTTTTGTGTTTTATAAGTTGGCAGATCAATTTCCCTCCTGGGATAAATAAGGTTCTATCGTATCATATTGTCCCTGCCTCTACTGGCAGCTCATTCAAATGCCCCAAGGTTCCTATTAAGTCTTTCCCCTCTCACCTTCCACCTCTGACTTCTTGCTTCAGGCTCCACATGCTTGTATTGAGTTAGTATTACTCCACATGCGAGTTATATGGAAAAACGTTGTTTAGTAAACCCGGTAATTCATACCATACATGATTAGCAACACCAAACCACACATGATTTCAACAGCTAATGCAAGAGGAGAGAAAAGAACAATGTAGATTGGAAGATGGTGAACACATCCTGAGCTTATGAGTAGACACAAAAAGCTGGAGGAACTCAATGGGTGAGGCAGCATCTCCGGAGAGAAGCAATGGACGAAGTTTCGGATCGAGACCCTTCTTCCGACTGACATCATTGAAGAATGGTCTCGACCCAAAATGTTGCCCATTTCTTCTCTCCAGAGATGCTACCTCATCCGTTGAGTTCCTCCAGCATTTTTGGGTCTACCTTCGATTTAAACCAGCATCTGCAGTTCTTTCTCACACTTAGTTTATGAGTGGTCAATTGGGTAGTCTGATAACAGAAGGGAAGAAGTTGTTCCTGAATCTGGTGGTACATTCTGCCCAGTGAAGAGGAGGAGAAGTGAGAATGACCAGGTGATCAATTGGCTTTGATTATGTAGACTGCTTTCCCAAGGTAGCGTGAAGTGTAGATGGAGTCAATGGTGAGGGGTCTGGTGTGGTGGACTGGGCCACATCTACAATTCTCTGTGATTTCTTGGGTCTTGGGCAGAGCTGGTGCCAAACCAGGTTGTAATGGATCAGGAAAATGTCTGCTGTCTACAGGGCATCTGTAAACATTGGTCAGAGTCACCGGGGACATGCCCTATTTCTTTCGTCTTCTGAGTAAATTGAGGCAGTGATGATTTGTTATGGTCATAATGTCTGGGTGGAATCCCCTGCGTCGGGGAAAAGAAGGTGGCTATTCAATTTATGTGTTCCTCGTGATTTTATTATCCTCCATAAGATTACCTCTCAACCTACATTTCGGAGAAAGATATCCTAAAGGGGCTGTCCCACTTGGGCGACCTAATCCGCCAGTTCTGGCGAATTTGCCCTCGACTCATAGTCGCAGCATGGTCGACACGAGGTCGTAGGAGGTCTTCGTAACTCTCCTTCATGCTCGAGAGTGGTCTCCGCATACTCAAGGCCTCAGCTAGGTCGCGGCGTATTTTTCAACATGTTGAAAAATGCCCGCGAGTAAAAAAAGGTCGCCATGGAAAAAATCGATACTTTTTTTACTCGTAGTTTAGTCGTAGTAGGTCGTAGTAGGTCATAGTAGGTCGGCATGTTAGTCGTGGGTAATCGAGGGCAGTCGTAGATAGTCTTCATCATAGTCGAAGGGAGATCGAAGGGGGTCGGCTTCACTCTACACTATTCGGTGGCCAATTTTCCAAAAGTTAGTCGTAGCTAGTCGAAGCTGGTCTTCAACATAGTCGAAGGAGGTCTTCTACATAGTCGAAGGTCTTCAACATGTCATTTTTTCAAATTCTCCTAAACTCTTCTAAACTCACCAATTAGGTCGCCCAATCGGGGCAGCCCCTTAACCTATCCTGCCTCTCTTTATATTTCAAATCCTCCTGTCTCAGTAACATCCTTGTAAATATTCTCTCCGCTTTTCCCAAGATAATATCATCCTTCCTATTGCAAGGTCCACCTGCAGTTAATTCAAGGTTAATTCCCGGGATGGCGGGACTGTCATATGCTGAGAGAATGGAACGGCTGGGCTTGTATACACTGGAGTTTAGAAAGATGAGAGGATATCTTATAGAAACATAGATTATTAAGGGTTTAGACACGCTAGAGGCAGGAAACATGTTCCCGATGTTGGGGGAGTCCAGAACCAGGGGCCACAGTTTAAAAATAAGGAGTAAGCCATGTAGAACAGAGAAGAGGAAACACTTTTTCTCATAGAGAGTTATGAGTCTGTGGAATTCTCTGCTTCAGAGGGCGGTGGAGCCCGGTTCTCTGGATACTTTCAAGAAAGAGCTAGATAGAGCTCTTAAAGATAGCGGAGTCAGGGGATATGGGGAGAAGGCAGGAACGGGGTACTGATTGGGGATGATCAGCCATGATCACATTGAATGGCGGTGCTGGCTCGTAGGGCCAAATGGCCTACTCCTGCACCTATTGTCTATTGTCTATAAGGCGACCAGAACTGCACACAGAGCTCCAAGTGTGGTTTCACCACCATCTTGCACAGGGAATATATTGTTTTTAGAGCGCGGTTGTGCAGCGGTAGAGTTGCTGCCTCACAGCACCTGAGTCCCTGGTTCAATCCTGACCTCGGGTGCTGTCTGTGTGAAGTTTGCTCGTTCTCCCAGTGACCGAGTGGATTTCCCCCGGGTGCTGGAAATCCCAAAGACGTGTGGGGGTGTAGATTAATTGGCCTCTCAATTGTCCCTCGTGCTATAGGGAGTGGATGGGAAAGTGGGATAACATAGCATGTGTGGATTCGGTGGTCCGAAGACCTTGTTTCCATGTTGCATCACTAAACTAAATCTAGTGTACGATAGACACAAAATGCTGGTGTAACTCAGCGGGTCAGCCAGCGTCTCTGGAGAGAAACAGTAGGTGACGTTTAGAGTCAGAACGCTTCTTCAGTCTGAAGAAACATCACCCATTCCTTCACTCCAGAGATGCTGCCTGACCCGCTGAGTTACTCCAGCACTGTGAAACGTCACCTATCTATCCATGTTCTCCACAGATGCTGCCTGACCCGCTGAGTTACTCCAGCACTCTGTGAAACGTCACCTATCCATGTTCTCCACAGATGCTGCCTGACCCGCTGAGTTGCTCCAGCACTCTGTGAAACGTCACCTATCCATGTTCTCCACAGATGCTGCCTGACCCGCTGAGTTGCTCCAGCACTCTGTGAAACGTCACCTATCCATGTTCTCCACAGATGCTGCCTGACCTGCTGAGTTACTCCAACATTTTGTGTCTATCTTCGATACAAACCAGCATCTGCTGTTCTTTCCCACATTATAAATCTCGTCTACATTCTTTCTGGCAAGTCACTTCTGGAAGTAAATGAACAAGTGGAGATGAACGATTGTGACTGATTCCACTCTCATGTCTTTGTCTTCAGGTGAAGTGTCCTTAAGCTGAACAATGCGTCGGTGTGTCTGCATCAACAAGAACAGGTGAGTCTACAACTTATCCCTTGTTTATTATAGAAAGAGCACAAAAAGCCAGATAAAGTGCTGTATCCCACTGCATATATGCAGACGTCATTCCCATTGAGTGCAGCTGCAGTTTCAAAGGTCATTCATTGAGGATCTAACCTTGTCAGGGCAGGTGCAGGAGATGCCTTGATGCACTGTTAATCTGTGGCTCACTTGACAGCAGGTGCAAGTGGTGTGGAGGAGGCAAGCTGAGGGTACACTGGGACCTTCAGACGTGAATCATGCGTTAATATCTCAACTCAAGCTGACAGGCGAAGCTGCAAAGACAACAAACTCCTAAAGAACAATCTCTGTGACCACATGGGTACTGTCTTTGTGGAGTTTGTGGTTCCTCGCACACTCCAAGACGTACAGGTTTGGTGGTTGATTGGCTTCTGTAAGTTGACCGCAGTGTGTGGGATGGTGCTAGTGCAAGGGTGATCGCTGGTTGGCTCGCATACGGTGGCTCAAAGGGCCTGTTTCCACGCTGTACCTCTAGAGTCGAAACTCTAAAGAAAAGTCTCACTCCCAAATATTAACGTTAATCTGGACACAGAATTATGAGGATCTGCGGAGAGAGTGGATCTGACTGAAAACTGGAGCTGTTCAAAGGCAACACTACATAAAACATCGGGGGAGTCCAGAACCAGGTAAGCAGCATCTGTGGAGAACATGGATAGGTGACGTTTCACAGAGTGCTGGAGTAACTCAGCGGGTCAGGCAGCATCTGTGGAGAACATGGATAGGTGACGTTTTGACAGAGTGCTGGAGTAACTCAGCGGGTCAGGCAGCATCTGTGGAGGACATGGATAGGTGACGTTTCACAGAGTGCTGGAGTAACTCTGCGGGTCAGGCAGCATCTGTGGAGAACATGGATAGGTAACTTTTCAGGTCAGGACCCTTCTTCCAGCTGGGCTTTTTTCTATTTCCACAATTGCTGCCTGACCTGCTGAGTGTTCCCTATAAGTAGCATTGCAGGTAGGGTCGGGTGGTATGAATGCTTTGGGCATGCTGGCATCAGGGACTGAGTATAGAACTTGGGACGTTATGTCACAGTTATACATAAGATTGGTGAGGCCACATGGTGTTTAGCTTTGGTCTCCCTGCTACAGGAAGGATGTCTGAAGCTGGAAGAGAGCAGAGAAGATTTATGAGGATGTTTCCAGGACTCTAGAGGTCTGAACTACAGGGAGAGATTGAGCAGGCTGGGACTTTTTTCCTCGGCTTACATGAGACTGAGGTCTGATCTTGTACAGATGTATAAAACCATGAGGGTAATAGACTCGGCAACATTCAGAATCTTTTACCCAGAGTATAGGAATCAAGAACCAACAGAGGAATCAATAATCCAGGGGATGATTGGTTGAATGTATGAGGAGCGTTGGAGCCTCTGGGCCTCTCCTCGATGGAGTTTAGATGGATGAGGGGAGATCTGATTGAAACCTCCTGGACAATGAAATGCCAGGATAGAGTGGAAATGGAACGGACGTTTCCACTAGTGGGAGAGTCGAGACTAGAGGGTACTGCCTCTAAATAAAAAGATGTACCTTCAAAATGGAGGAGGATGAATTGCTTTGGTCAGAGGGTGATGAATCTGTGGAATTCATTGCCACAGACGGCTGTGAATGCCAAGATATTGGGTATTTTTAAGGCAGAGATTGACAGGGTTGTTGAATAGTAAAGGTGTTGGGGTTTTCAGTGAGAAGGCAGGACAATGGACAATGAAGAAAGCGAATGGTATGTTAGCTTTCATTGCAAAAGGATTTGAGTATAGGAGCAGGGAGGTTCTACTGCAGTTGTACAGGGTCTTGGTGAGACCACACCTGGAGTATTGCATACAGTTTTGGTCTCCAAATCTGAGGAAGGACATTATTGCCATAGAGAGAGTGCAGAGAAGGTTCACCAGACTGATTCCTGGGATGTCAGGACTGTCTTATGAAGAAAGACTGGATAGACTTGGTTTATACTCTCTAGAATTTAGGAGATTGAGAGGGGATCTTATAGAAACTTACACAATTCTTAAGGGGTTGGACAGGCTAGATGCAGGAAGATTGTTCCCGATGTTGGGGAAGTCCAGGACAAGAGGTCACAGCTTAAGGATAAGGGGGAAATCCTTTCAAACCGAGATGAGAAGAACTTTTTTCACACAGAGAGTGGTGAATCTCTGGAACTCTCTGCCACAGAGGGTAGTTGAGGCCAGTTGATTGGCTATATTTAAGAGGGAGTTAGATGTGGCCCTTGTGGCTAAGGGGATCAGGGGGCATGGAGAGAAGGCAGGTACGGGATACTGAGTTGGATGATCAGCCATGATCATATTGAATGGCGGTGCAGGCTCGAAGGGCCGAATGGCCTACTCCTGCACCTAATTTCTATGTTTCTATGTTTCTATGTTAATGGGGTGAAATAATAGATCAATGATTGAATGGTGGAGGATACTGGATGGGTTGAGTAGTGGAAGCTTGCTCTTATGACTTATGGTCTGACCGATGGACCTGTTCTGACCGGCCTCAGTCGTGCTGCTGCTTCTATCTTGGGACGTGAGCTGTCAGCTCCAGCACATGAATCAATCTGCTGAAAACATTTCTCTATCGTGGCATTTGTGAGCCGGTTTAACTGAAGAATGCGGTCATTATGTAAGCTGGATTTACAACAGATCTGCAGAAAAGTACTAACGATGTAACTACTGACAGTATATTTACTTTCAGCTTAACGTCCATTAATGAATTACGGGAAAGCTAAACAACAAGATAGGTTCCCGTGACTAAAATAACAGGGAAAGTGGCCGCGACCTTCAGCTCACTTTATTGTTTCAACTGGTTACATCCAAGTCAAGAGGAAAAAATGGAAAGTTCTGGAAATATTCAGCAGCTTAGACAGCAGAGAGCAAAACCATCAATGTTTCAGGTTGATGAATCTTCATGGAGTTGGGCAAGTGAGCAAGCATTTCTATAAGTTACGGAGAGGAGGAAGGTGAGGAGGACAGATCGGGTGGAGGTTGTGGAATAGATGGTGGATGCCAGGCTTGCCTTCCCGCTGACTGGTTAGCACACGACAATAGCTTCACATCGTACCTCGGTACACGTGACCATAAACTAAACTAAACTGAAATGCTTTCCTTCATCGGTCAATGGACAATAGACAATAGGTGCAGGAATAGGCCATTCGGCCCTTTGAGCCAGCACCGCCATTCAATGTGATCATGGCTGATCATCCCCAATCAGTACCCCGTTCCTGCCTTCTCCCCATATCCCCTGACTCCGCTATCTTTAAGAGCCCTATCTAGCTCTCTCTTGAAAGCATCAAGAGAATCTGCCTCCACCGCCTTCTGAGGCAGAGAATTCCACAGACTCACCACTCTCTGTGAGAAAAAGTGTTTCCTCGTCTCCGCTCTAAATGGCTTACTCCTTATTCTTAAACTGTGGCCCCTGGTTCTGGACTCCACCAACATCGGGAACATGTTTCCTGCCTCTAGTGTGTCCAAGCCCTTAACAATCTTATATGTTTCAATTAGATATCCTCTCATCCTTCTAAACTCCAGAGTGTACAAGCCCAGCTGCTCCATTCTCTCAGCATATGACAGTCCCGCCATCCCGGGAATTAACCTTGTGAACCTATGGTGCACTCCTTCAATAGCAAGGATGTCCTTCCTCAAGGGACGAAAACTGCACACAATACCCCAGGTGTGATCAAGAAATGGTGTGATCCAGTCTTCGCAAGAAATAGCCAATAGACAGTGGACAATAGGTGCAGGAGTAGGCCATTCGGCCCTTCGATCCAGCACCGCCATTCAATGTGATCATGACTGATCATCCCCAATTAGAAATGCAAAGAGAACATAAGTTTCAGGTGAGTGGGTGGTAATAGGAACATGAGGGGCAACGTTTTCACACAGAACATGATGAGTATATGGAATGAGCTGCCAGAGGAGGTAGTTGAGGCAGGGACTATCGCAACGTTTAAGAAACAGTTACAAGGTACATAGATGGGAAAGGTTTGGAGGCATATGGGATAAATGTGGGCAGCTGGGACTAGCATGGAATGGGCATCTTGGTTGGCATGGCAATGTTGGGCCGAAGGACCAGTTTCCAAGCTGTATGGCTCTATGACTCTGTGAGAGGAAGTCATGTTACAACTTTATAGGACTTTATTGGTAAGGCCGCATTTTAGTTTAGTTTAGTTTATTGTCACAAGTACCGAGATACATTGAAAAAGCTTGTTGGTATGTGCTATCCAGTCAGTGAAATGACTATATGTGATTACAATCAAGCCGTCCACAGTGTACAGATACAGGATAAAGGGAATAATGTTTAGTGCAAGATAAAGTTCAATAAAATCCGATTAAAGATAGTCCTTCAATGAGGTAGATAGTAGCTCAGGGCCACTCTCCAACTGGTGAGAGGATGGTTCAGTTGCCTGATAACAATTGGGAAGAAACTATCACTGAATTTGGAGGTGTGCGTTTTCACACTTCTGCACCTTTTGCCTGATGAGAGCGGGGAGTGACTGGGGTGAGACTGGTCCTTCATGATGCTGCTGGCCTTGCCGAGGCAGCGTGAGGTGTAGATGGAGTCACTGGATGGGAGGAGTACTGCATTTGAAGTATTGCCTGCAGTTCTGGTCGCCACGTCACAGGAGAGATTGCAGAGAGGCGCTGGAAAGGTTTATCTGCTTGATGCCTAAGCAGGAGGCTATTCACTACCTAGAGTAGTAACAAGGATGGGAGACGTTTCAGGTCGGGACCCTTCTCCAGACTTAGAACTACTTAGAGTTTGGACTGACTTAGAATGTTTTTTCTTGCATGCCAGAGGCTGAGGGGAGACTTGATGGAAATATATAAATTAATGAGAGGCATAGTCAGAACCTTTGTCCCAAGAGAGAGCTAAATGGGGCTCTTAAAGATAGCGGAGTCAGGGGATATGGGGAGAAGGCAGGAACGGGATACTGATTGGGGATGATCAGCCATGATCACATTGAATGGCGGTGCTGGCTCGAAGGGCCGAATGGCCTACTCCTGCACCTGTTGTCTATTGTCTATATCAAATACTGGAGGGCACACCACTGAGTGAAAGGGTGAACGTTTAAAGGAGATGTGCAGGACACATTTTACACAGAGGGCGGTGAGTTGCTGGAACACAGTGCCAGGGATGGGGGTGGAGACACATAGGGTAGGGCATTAAAAGGCTCTTAGATGGACATGGGCATGCAGGGAATGATGGGAAATGGATCGTGTGCAGTCGGGTGAGTTTAGTTTAACTTGGCATCATGTTCGGCACAAACATTGTGGGCCAAAGGGCCTGTTCCTGTGCTGTACTGTTCTATGCTCTGTGTCGCCCAGATGACACAATGCCTTTGGTGTTGTCTGGTTAATTAGTTTATACGTGATAGGAGCAGAATTAAGCCATTCGGCCCATCAAGTCTACTCCACCTTTCAATCATGGCTGATCTATCTCTCCCCCTCAACCCCATTCTCCTGCCTTCTACCCATCACCCCTGACACCCGTCTAACCAAGAATCTATCTATCTCTGTCTTAAACAAATCCATTGACGGCCTCCGCAGCCTTTTGTGGCAACGAATTCCACATCTGATGATCTTAATGTGATGAATGCGAGAACTCGTCGAGGGAGTACCAAATAAAAGACCATGCCAAAACTGTAAGTGAATCTGGCATCGCATCTGATAGGACCCGAGTCAGTTGGGATAACCTGACAACCACATTAGCATAAACAGAGCTGGGTATCTGAAACCTGGAGCTGAGGTTACAACATGAGAATACACAGAAGGACACAAAGTGCTGGAGTAACTCAGCGAGTGTTATAGAGACATGTAGCATGGAAACAGGCCCTCTGATCTAACTCGTCCATGCCATCCGAGATGCCCCATCTACACTAGTCCCACCTGCCCACGTTTGGCCCATATCCCTCTATACCTGTCCTATCCACGTACCTGCCCAATCACTTCACTCTTACACTTGTGTGTGAATGTATTCATAGTATGATTGCACCAGATATTTAGTTTAGTTAACATAGAAACATAGAAACATGGAAATTAGGTGCAGGAGTAGGCCATTCGTCCCTTCGAGCCTGCACCGCCATTCAATATGATCATGGCTGATCATCCAACTCATTATCCTGTACCTGCCTTCACTCCATACCCTCTGATCCCCTTAGCCACAAGGGCCACATCTAACTCTCTCTTAAATATAGCCAATGAACTGGCCTCAACTACCCTCTGTGGCAGAGAGTTCCAGAGATTCACCACTCTCTGTGTGAAAAAAGTTCTTCTCATCGCGGTTTTAAAGGATTTTCCCCCTTATCCTTAAGCTGTGACCCTTGTCCTGGACTTCCCCAACATCGGGAACAATCTTCCTGCATCTAGCCTGTCCAACCCCTTAAGAATTTTGTAAGTTTCTATAAGATCCCCTCTCAATCTCCTAAATTCTAGAGAGTATAAACCAAGTCTATCCAGTCTTTCTTCATAAGACAGTCCTGACATCCCAGGAATCAGTCTGGTGAACCTTTAGAGGTGCAACACAAGTTTAGAGGTGCAACATGGAAACAGGCCCTTCGGCCCACCAAGATCATGCTAGCCAGCAATCCCCTCACACTAACGCTATCCTACACACACCAGGGATAAATTATACCGAGCTAATTAACCGACAAACCTGTACGTCTTTGGAGTGTGGGAGAAAACCGGAGCATCCGGAAGAAACCTACGCAGGTAACGGGGAGAACGTGCAAACTCCGTACAGACAGCACCCGTAGTCAGGATGGAACCCGGGGTCCCCAGCGCTCCATGCAGCAACTCTACCGCTGCACCACCGTGCTGCCCATACACACCAGCGTTTGACTTTCTGCAGACAAAGAGGTGGTATACGGGGAGGTTGCCGATGCACCAAGAGACCAAGAGAAAGACTAACGGTTCACTACAAGGATATGATTAAAAGAGACAAGACACATTCTAACATTGGCACTGACGACAGAGAATCAGCTGATGAGGGCTAGGGGGGGGAGGTGGAGAAAGGCCCTCAGGGGGAGGTGGTGAAAGAAATGCATTTAGCATCTCCAGGTGGGTCTGAAGCACCAGGACTGCAAGTGGTTCAAGACCCTGGAGACCAGGCACCAACACCACATACTGGTCAACAGCAACACACTCCCCAACCAACGGCCAGAGACAACCTCACACGTGGGAGCTGTAGGAGGGTCTGCTTGTCAAGGACAAATGAGATGGGGTCGGAACCCTTCTTATAACCATATAACAACCGAGATGAGAAGAACTTTTTTCACACAGAGAGTGGTGAATCTCTGGAACTCTCTGCCACAGAGGGTAGTTGAGGCCAGTTGATTGGCTATATTTAAGAGGGAGTTAGATGTGGCCCTTGTGGCTAAGGGGATCAGAGGGTATGGAGAGAAGGCAGGTACGGGATACTGAGTTGGATGATCAGCCATGATCATATTGAATGGCGGTGCAGGCTCGAAGGGCCGAATGGCCTACTCCTGCACCTAATTTCTATGTTTCTATGTTTCTATGACAGGCCTAGGCAGCCGCAGCATGAAACGTGACCATACATGAAAGATTCCCCTGTCCAAACAGGACAACGCCAAGTCTGCACCGTCATCTCCTGCAGACGGACAGATGCCAACAGGATGGACGTTGTAACGTAATTGATCTGCCTGGTAGCTCACCCATTTGCCCCACAACACATATGGTGTGATCAACCCTCCGTGACGACACAAAGGTTGCTGTTTCTCATGTAGCAACTGCTTTGTTGACATTTCTGTGTGTGTAACGCAATGCCCTTCCGTCTGAATCATTGGTTCCTTGTGAAAGGAGGGACCAGGCCATGGACTGAACATGTCTTGTGCTGCCCGGCTGGGAAATGAAACCACCTCATATTTCCAGGAACATTCTGCACAAAAGAAGGTTTATCCTCGAGTGCTGACAATATCCTTGTCAATCTTCCCAGCACTTTCCTACACCAGGGTACACTAAATTGAACACAATACTCAATACGTGGCTACACCGGAGTCTTGTACAACTGTAACATAACATCCTGACCTCTACACTTAATTATAGACACAAAATGCTGGAGTAACTCAGTGGGACACCTCAGGCAGCACCTCTGGAGAGAAGGTATGAGTGATGGTTGGGGTTGGAACCCTTCTTATAACCATAAAACAATTACAGCACGGAAACAGGCCATCTCGGCCCTACAAGTCCGTGCCGAACAACTTTTTTCCCTTAGTCCCACCTGCCTGCACTCATACCATAACCCTCCATTCCCTTCTCATCCATATGCCTATCCAATTTATTTTTTAAATGATACCAACGAACCTGCCTCCACCACTTCCACTGTAAGCTCATTCCACACCGCCACCACTCTCTGAGTAAAGAAGTTCCCCCTCATGTTACCCCTAAACTTCTGTCCCTTAATTCTGAAGTCATGTCCTCTTGTTTGAATCTTCCCTATTCTCAAAGGGAAAAGCTGATCCACATCAACTCTGTCTATCCCTCTCATCATTTTAAAGACCTCTATCAAGTCCCCCCTTAACCTTCTGCGCTCCAGAGAATAAAGACCTAACTTATTCAACCTTTCTATGTAACTTAGTTGTTGAAACCCAGGCAACATTCTAGTAAATCTCCTCTGTACTCTCTCTATTTTCTTGACATCCTTCCTATAATTGGGCGACCAAAATTGTACACCATACTCCAGATTTGGTCTCACCAATGCCTTGTACAATTTTAACATTACATCCCAGCTTCTATACTCAATGCTCTGATTTATAAAGGCTAGCATACCAAAAGCGTTCTTTACCACCCTATCTATATGAGATTCCACCTTCATGGAACTATGCACGGTTATTCCCAGATCCCTCTGTTCAACTATTCTTCAATTCCCTACCATTTACCATGTACGTCCTATTTTGATTTGTCCTGCCAAGGTGTAGCACCTCACATTTATCAGCATTAAACTCCATCTGCCATCTTTCAGCCCATTCTTCCAAATGGCCTAAATCACTCTGTAGACTTTGGAAATCCTCTTCATTATCCACAACACCCCCTATCTTGGTATCATCTGCATACTTACTAATCCAATTTACCACACCTTCATCCAGATCATTGATGTACATGGCAAACAACAAAAGACCCAACACCGATCCCTGAGGCACCCCACTAGTCACCTGCCTCCAACCCGACAAACAACCATGCACCATTACCCTCTGGCTTCTCCCATTCAGCCACTGTTGAATCCATCTTGCTACTCCTGCATTTATACCCAACAGTTGAACCTTGTTAACCAACCTTCCATGAGGAACCTTGTCAAAGGCCTTACTAAAGTCCATATGGACAACATCCACTGTTTTACCCTCATCAATTTCCCTAGTAACCTCTTCAAAAAATTCAAGAAGATTAGTCAAACATGACCTTCCAGGCACAAATCAATGCTGACTGTTCCTAATCAGACTCATTTTATCCAGATGCTTATATATATTATCTCTAAGTATCTTTTCCATTAATTTGCCCACCACTGAAGTCAAACTAACAGGCCTATAATTGCTAGGTTTACTATTAGAACCCGTTTTAAACAATGGAACAACATGTGCAGAACGCCAATCCTCGGGGACTATTCCCGTTTCTAATGACATTTGAAATATTTCTGTCATAGCCCCGGCTATTTCTACACTAACTTCCCTCAATGTCCTAGGGAATATCCTGTCGGGACCTGGAGACTTATCCACTTTTATATTTTTCAAAAGTGTCAGTACTTCTTTTACTTTGAAACTCATAGTATCCATAGCTACTCTACTAGTTTCCCTTACCTCACATAATTCAATATCATTCTCCTTGGTGAATACCGAAGAAAATAAATTGTTCAATATCTCCCCCATCTCTTTTGGCTCTGCAGTAGCTGTCCACTCTGTCTCTCCAATGGACCAATTTTATCCCTCGTTATCCTTTTGCTATTAATATAGCTGTAGAAACCCTTTGGATTTACTTTTACCTTACTTGCCAAAGCAACCTCATGACTTCTTGTAGCTTTTCTAATTTATTTCTTAAGATTCGTTTTACATTCCTTATACTCCTCAAGCACCTTTTACTTCATGCTGCCTATAATTGTTGTAGATCTCCCTCTTATTCCGAACAAGATGTCCAGTTTCCCTTGAAAACCAGGGCTCTTTTCAATTTTTACTGTTTCCTTTCAACCGAACAGGACCATAAAGGTTCTGTACTCTTAAGATTTCCCCTTTAAATGTCCTCCATTTCTCTTCTACATCCTTCCGATAAAACATAATGTCCCAATTCACTCCTTTTAAATCATTTCGCATCTCATCAAAGTTAGCCTTTCTCCAATCAAAAATCTCAACCCTAGGTCCAATTCTGACCCTCTCCGTAATTATATTGAAACTAATGGTATTCGGATCACTGGACCCGAAGTGCTCCCCAACGCATACCTCCGCCAACTGTCCCGTCTCATTTCCTAACAGGAGGTCCAACACTGCCCCTCCTCTAGTAGGTACCTCTATCTATTGCTGCAAAAAACTATCCTGCACACATTTTACAAACTCCAAACCATCCAGCCCATTTACCGAATGTGTTTCCCAGTCTGTGTGTGGAAAGTTGAAATCTCCCACAATCACTACTTTGTGCTTACTACTAATATCTGCTATCTCCTTACATATTTGCTCTTCCAATTCTCGATCCCCATTTGGCGGTCTATAATACACCCCTATAAGTGTTGCTACCCCTTTCCCACTTCTCAGTTCCACCCAAATAGCCTCCCTAGATGAGCCCTCCAATCTATCCTGCCAAAGCACTGCTGTAATAGCTTCCCTGACTAGTAATGCAACACCTCCACCTCTTGCCCCTCCAATTCTATCACACCTGAAGCAACGAAATCCTGGAATATTTAGTTTCCAATCACAGCCCTCCTGCAACCACGTTTCACTGATCGCCACAACATCATACTTCCAGGTGTCTATCCAGACTCTAAGCTCATCCACCTTTCTTACAATGCTCCTAGCATTAAAATATGCACATTTAAGAAACCCCCCGCCTCTTATTCTCTGTTTATTTCCTTTTTTTTCTTTCTCCTCTTGTGCCCGAGTGCTTTCCTTTTCTGCTTCCTGCCTCCCATTCTGTCTACTAGCTTTCTCTATTTGAGTCCCTTGCCCCAACCATTCTAGTTTAAAGTCTCCCCAGATGCCTTTGCAAGTTTCCCCACCAGGATATTGGTCCCCCTCGGGTTCAAGTGCAACCCATCCTTTCTGTACAGGTCCCACCTTCCCCAAAAGAAGTCCAAATGATCCAGAAACTTGAATCCCTGCCCTCTGCACCAGTCTTTTAGCCACGCATTTATCCTCCACCTTGTTCCATTCCTACTCTCACTGTTGCGTGGCACAGGCAGTAATCCTGAGATTGTTACATTTTTGGTCCTTTTCCTTAACTCTCCTCCCAACTCCCTAAATCCTCCCTTCAGGACCTCTTCCCTTTTTTTACCTATGTCATTGGTACCTATATGTACCACGACCTCAGGCTCCTCTCCCTCTGATTTCAGGATATCTTGGATGCGTTGAAACACATCCGAGACCTTGGCACCAGGGAGACAGACCACCATCCTGGTCTCCCGACTGCGTGCACAGAATCGCCTATCCGACCCCCTAACAATAGAGTCCCCAATTACTATTGCCCTCTTCTTTTTGTCCCTACCTTTCAGAGCAACAGGGTCGGTTTCTGTGCTGGAGGCCCATCCGCTGTCACTACCCCCCGGGTAGGCTGTCACCCCCATCCGTACTCAAACAGGAGTACTTATTTCCAAGGTGTACCGACATTGGAGTACTCACTCGTTCCTGCCTCTGCCCCTTGCCCTTCCTTAGCGTGACCCACATGTCTCTCTCCCGTGGTTTTAGAGTGACCACCTCCCTATAACTCCCCTCTATGACCTCCTCACTCTCCCTGACCAGACAGAGGTCATCGAGCTGCTGCTCCAGGATCCTAATACGGTCCCTTAGGAGCCCCATCTCGCTGCACCTGGTGCAGATGTGGACGTCTGGAGGGCCATCCGACACCATGACCTCCCACATCTGACATCCCGAACAGTACACTGCTCTGGCTGTCATTCTTCCGCCTTACCCTGGATCCGATACAAGTATAATACAATAGAAACTGCTGGGAGAAATCAGCAGGTATCTGACTCACAACAGCTGCTCCCTCTTGACCTTTAAACTGCACCTTTATTATATAAACAAAAAGCACTGTACCCTTAGCTCACTGTACCATTATCTCACTGTACCTTTACTAAAGCACTGTACCTTTAACCAGAAAGCAGAAATGCTAACCTGAGGTTGCACTCAATCAGCTGCTTCCTCTAGTCTGCTTCCACCAATCAGCGGCTTCCACCAGAACCCTCCCTATGGAGTGTGGAACGTTACAGACTTTGGTAAGCCCTGACCCTCCTCCACTCGCTCCAACGGTTCCCGGGCCTCTGTAAAAGCAAGCCCCGCGCTCGATTTATATACTCACAGCCCTGACCCTCCTCCACTCGCTCCAACGATCCCGGGCCTTCAGACTCACTTCCCTGACTGATGGTGGCCAGCTTGATCACCACCCAGTCTACCTACGATATCACTTTCAGGGAACTTGTCTCGAAAGAATTGATGCATATAGTTTAGCGGTTGCGGTAAACATTTCTCCTTGTTGTCATTTAAAGCTTCTGAATAGAGGATATCAAGTTGTGGAGATGTACGGACTATGGACTTTCAGTATTGTGTAAGAAAGAACTGCAGATGCTGGAAAAATCCAAGGCAGACAAAAATGCTGGAGAAACTCAGTGGGTGAGGCAGCATCTATAGAGCGAAGGAATAGGCGACGTTTCGGGTCGAGACCTTTTTTCAGACTGATGTGATGAACAATCCCTTAAGAATTTTATGTGTTTCTATAAGATACCCTCTCATCCTTCTAAATTCCAGTGAATATAAGCCCAGTCGATCCGTTTGTTTCATGATATGTCAGTCCCGCCATGCCGAAAATTAACCTCGTGAACCTAAGCTGCACTCCCTCAATATATAATATCAATAATGTCCTTCCTCACATTAGGAGACCAAAACTGCACACAATACTCCAGGAGTGGTCTCACCAAGACCCTGTACAACGGCAGTAGGACCTCCTTAATCCTAAACTCAAATAAGCTGTCCAAATGTTTTAAAAACATTTTTGGTACATGTAAGGTATTAAGGGTCATTCTTGATTAATACAGATATCAGGGGTTATGGGGAGAAGGCAGGAGAATGGGGTTTAGAGGGAAAGACAAGATCAGCCATGATTGAATGATGGAGTAGACCTGATGGGCCGAATGGCCTGAATCTGCTCCCACTACATGAACATTTATGATACCATTAATTGTATATTTTCCCCTTGCATTCTATGTCTCAAACACCTCACACTTGTGATAGAGACTGTTGCAATCACAAGGTAACGTGAGGTTGAGTGGGCGTCGGGATGGCCTGATACTAATAGCGTGGGTGTTGGGGCCATAGGCAGGCGAGTGGTTAGACATGGGCAGGCCAATGGGGATGTGTTCAGGAGGCTCACCTGATGATGAGCTGACTTGTGACGAGGGTGGTAGCGCGTAATCATACACCTTAATGATGAGGTAACATCACTCACATCAAAAGGGTTTAGAACACGTGGAAGAATGAAAGATCAAAGCGGAAGAAAAATAAATTGTTGTTGACATTAATATCTTCTGTGAGTTAATCCCACAAAAGGGGACGGAAGTTTACACCACAACTATTTACTAGTTTCTTGCTTTGTGCCAAATCTAAAATTCCTCTCTGAAACACAGTACATTGCTCTTATTGATGTATTCTGTAGACAAAGGGTTCTTGTTATGAAGCTCTCAAATGCATTAATGCATTTAAAAATACCTTTCAAACATGCATTTTTGAAAGCAGAGGCATGAGGGACTGACACAAACATGATGAATATTAATTTACCCTCGAGCACCAAATCGATCATACTTTCTCACTTTGCACAGAGCTTGTACACCCATTTCAGTTATTGCTTACCGTGTCACTGTTTTAGCTTGAAGCATTCTTTAAATGCAGGCGGGGCAGGTTACAAGCAGATGGTAAATGGCTTCTACTGAATCAAGGGATATGGAGAAAAAGCAGGAATGGGGTACTGATTGTCGATGATCAGCCATGATGACAGTGGATGGCGGTGCTGGCTTGAAGGGCCGAACGGCCTACTCCCGAACCTATCATCTATGTTTCTATGTTTCATATTTAGTCAGTCATACAACACGGAAACCGGCCCTTCGGCTCAACCAGCCCATGTTTGGCCCATTTTCCTTTAAACCATTCCGATCCATGTATCAGTTCAAATGACTTTGCAGACAGAAACAGGCGAATTGATCATGGGGTACAAGGACATGGCAGAACAATTTAATAACTACTTTGGTTCTGTCTTCACTAAGGAAGACATAAATAATCTGTGGAAATAGCAGGGGACCGGTGATCAAATGAGATGGAGGAACGGAGTGAAATCCAGGTTAGCTGGGAAGTGGTGTTGGGTAAATTGAATGGATTAAAAGCCGATAAATCCCCAGGGCCAGATACGTTGCATCCCAGAGTACTTAAGGAAGTAGCCCCAGAAATAGTGGATGCATTAGTGATAATTTTTCAAAACTCATTAGATTCTGGAGTAGTTCCTGAGGCTTGGAGGGTAGCAAATGTAACCCCACTTTTTAAAAAGGGAGGGAGAGAGAAAACGGGGAAATTACAGACCAGTCAGTCTAACATCAGTAGTGGGGAAAATGCTAGAGTCAGTTATTAAAGATGGGATAGCAGCACATTTGGAAAGTGGTGAAATCATTGGACAAAGTCAGCGTGGATTTACGAAAGGTAAATCATGTCTGACAAATTGAGGATGTAACTAGTAGTGGATAAGGGAGAACAAGTGGATGTGTTATATCTGGACTTTCAGAAGGCTTTCGACAAGGTCCCACATAAGAGATTAGTATGCAAACTTAAAGCACACGGTATTGGGGGTTCAGTATTGATGTGGATAGCGAACTCGCTGGCAGACAGGAAGCAAAGAGTAGGAGTAAACGGGTCATTTTCAGAATGGCAGGCAGTGACTAGTGGGGTACCGCAAGGCTCAGTGCTGGGACCCCACTTGGACAAGGGAATTGAATGCAACATCTCCAACATCTCCAAGTTTGCGGATGACACGAAGCTGGGGGGCAGTGTTAGCTGTAAGGAGGATGCTAGGAGGCTGCAAGGTGACTTGGATAGGTTGGATGAGTCGGTAAATGCATGGCAGATGCAGTATAATGTGGATAAATGCGAAGTTATCCACTTTGGTGGCAAAAACAAGAAAGTAGACTATTATCTGAATGGTGGCTGATTAGGAAAAGGGGAGATGCAACGAGACCTGGGTGTCATGGTACACCAGTCATTGAAAGTAGGCATGCAGGTGCAGCAGGCAGTGAAGAAAACGAATGGCATGTTAGCATTCATAGCAAGAGGATTTGAGTATAGGAGCAGGGAAGTTCTACTGCAGTTGTGTAGGGTCTTGGTGAGACCACACCTGGAGTATTGTGTACAGTTTTGCTCTCCTAATCTGAGGAAAGACATTCTTGCCATAGAGGGAGTACAGGGAAGGTTCACCAGACTGATTCCTGGGATGGCAGGACTTTCATATGAAGAAAGACTGGAAAGACTCGGCTTGTACTCGCTAGAATTTAGAAGATTGAGAGGGGATCTTATAGAAACTTACAATATTCTTAAGGGGTTGGACAGGCTAGATGCAGGAAGATTATTCCCGATGTTGGAGAAGTCCAGAACAAGGGGTCACAGTTTAAGGATAAGGGGGAAGTCTTTTAGGACCGAGATGAGAAAATCATTTTTTACACAGTGGTGAATCTGCAGGAATTCTCTGCCATAGAAGGTAGTTGAGGCCAGTCCATTGGCTATATTTAAGAGGGAGTTAGATGTGGCCCTTGTGGCTAAAGGGATTAGGGGGTATGGAGAGAAGGCAGGTACAGGATACTGAGTTGGATGATCAGCCATGATCATATTGCATGGTGGTGCAGGCTCGAAGGGCCGAATGGCCTACTCCTGCACCTATTTTCTATGTTTCTAAAATGTTGCTATAGTACCTGCCTCAACTACCAAAATCATGAGAGGAATAGATCGGGTAGATGCACAGAGTCTCTTGCCCAGAGTAGGTGAATCGAGGACCAGAACACATAGGTTCAAGGTGAAGGGGAAAAGATTTACTAGTGCTCCGAGAAGTAACTTTTTCACACTTAGGGTGATGTGTGTATGAAACGAGCTGCCAGACGAGGTAGTTGAGTTTGGGACTATCCCATCGTTTAAGGAACAGTTAGACAGGTACGTGGTTAGGACAGGTTTGGAGGGATATGGACCAAGCGCAGGCAGGTGGGACTAGTGTAGCTGGGACATTGTTGGCCGGTGTGGGCGAGTTGGGCTGAACGGCCTGTTTCCACACTATATCATCACTCTATGACTGTATGACCTCCTCTGGCAGCTCGCTCCATACACCCACCACCCTCTATGTGAAAAAGCTGCCCCTCAGGAGCCTATTAATCTACCCCATCTCACCTTAAACCTATGTCCTCGGGTTCTTGCCTCCTCTACCCTGAGTAAAAGACTCTGTGCAGTCACCTTATCTATCCCCCTCGTGATTTTATACATCTCTACAAGAACACCCCTCATCCTCCTGCGCTCCAAGGAATAAAGTCCTAGCCTGCTCAACCTCTCCTTATAGTTCAGACCATCGAGTTCTGGCAATGTCACTGTAAATCTTCTCTGCATTCTTTCCAGCTGGACGTCATTCTTGTGTACAAGTTGGTTTTGATAACTTAATCCTTCTTTAAAAGCTGGGATAAATATACATTATTTGGGGTAGTAACTTTGTCAAAATAAACTAACAGCAGTAAAAATCTTCTCAGGTTTGAAAATGGCTGCAGGGTAGAAAGGAAATCCTCACGTTAAGAATGAATGGACAGTCTGTGATCTCTGTAGTGTTGGTGATGCCTTTATATAAGGTATACTGCTGGAGGTTCCTTCTGGGTAACTTTGTTCTGAGTTAAGGGCCTGTCCCACTTGGCGATTTTTTGGCGACTGCTGTCATCATATCGGGGTCGCCAAAACATTCAGAACATTTCAAAATCCAGCGGGGACAAAAAAATGTTGCGACACTTGAAAAAGCACCACGTGTCAATATGTCATCACGCCTCATCATGCTGCGTCACGCCACATCACGCCACATATTTTTCGGTGACCTCATACATCAGTCGCCGAAAAAATCGCCAAGATGAACAGGCCCTTTACTGACTGAGACGGTTGAGATTGAGATTACAAAGTGTAGTAAACACTGCCCAGTCCATCATGGGTACTCACCTCCCAACCATCGAAGGGATCTACAAGAGGCGCTGCCTCAAAAAGGCAGCCAGCATCATTAGAGACCCACACTCTCATCTCACTGCTACCATCGGGAAGAAGGTACAGGAGCCTGAAAACCGTGACCTCCAGGTTGAGGAACAGCTCCAGAAGGTCCCGGCATGCTGTGCAGGTCATTGCACTTTTATCTGTGATTGCACATATATAGTATGGTTTTGCTGGATTGTGTGCAAAGCAAAGAATTTCACTGTACATAGGTACATGTGACAATGAAGTATCATCATTTACCTTCCCAGCAACATGCAGGCTACTGAAACACACCACACACCTGAAACACACTGTACCCCTGAAACCCACCACACACCTGAAACACACTGTACACCTGAAACACACTGTACACCTGAAACACACTGTACACCTGAAACACACTGTACACCTGAAACACACTGTACACCTGAAACACACTGTACCCCTGAAACCCACCACACACCTGAAACACACCTGCACACCTGAAACACACTGTACACCTGAAACACAAACACCTGAAACACACTGCACACCTGAAACACACCTGTACAACTGAAACAAACACACTGTACACCTGAAACACACTGTACACCTGAAACACACTGTACACCTGAAACACACTGTACACCTGAAACACACCGGTACACCTGAAACACACCACACACCTGAAACACACTGTACACCTGAAACACACTGTACACCTGAAACACACTGTACACCTGAAACACACTGTACACCTGAAACACACCACACACCTGAAACACACTGTACACCTGAAACACACTGTACACCTGAAACACACTGTACACCTGAAACACACCGCACACCTGAAACACACCACACACCTGAAACACACTGTACACCTGAAACACACTGTACACCTGAAACACACTGTACACCTGAAACACACACACCACACACACACACCTGAAACACACTGTACACCTGAAAAACACAGAACACCTGAACCACACACACACCTGAAACACACCGCACACCTGAAACACACTGTACACCTGAAACACACTGTACACCTGAAACACACTGTACACCTGAAACACACCACACACCTGAAACACACCACACACCTGAAACACACTGTACACCTGAAACACACTGTACACCTGAAACACACTACACACCTGAAACACACCACACACCTGAAACACACCACACACCTGAAACACACTGTACACCTGAAACACACTGTACACCTGAAACACACTGTACACCTGAAACACACACACACCTGAAACTCACACACACCTGAAACACACTGTACACCTGAAACACACTGTACACCTGAAACACACTGTACACCTGAAACACACTGTACACCTGAAACACACTGTACACCTGAAACACACTGTACACCTGAAACACACACCACACACCTGAAACACACCACACACCTGAAACACACTGTACACCTGAAACACACTGTACACCTGAAACACACTGTACACCTGAAACACACTGTACACCTGAAACACACTGTACACCTGAAACACACTGTACACCTGAAACACACCACACACCTGAAACACACCACACACCTGAAACACACCACACACCTGAAACACACTGTACACCTGAAACACACTGTACACCTGAAACACACCACACACCTGAAACACACCACACACCTGAAACACACTGACACCTGAAACACACTGTACACCTGAAACACACTGTACACCTGAAACACACCACACACCTGAAACACACTGTACACCTGAAACACACCACACACCTGAAACACACTGTACACCTGAAACACACTGTACACCTGAAACACACTGTACACCTGAAACACACTGTACACCTGAAACACACTGTACACCTGAAACACACTGTACACCTGAAACACACTGTACACCTGAAACACACCACACACCTGAAACACACTGTACACCTGAAACACACTGTACACCTGAAACACACTGTACACCTGAAACACACTGTACACCTGAAACACACTGTACACCTGAAACACACTGTACACCTGAAACACACTGTACACCTGAAACACACTGTACACCTGAAAACACACTGCACACCTGAAACACACTGTACAAACACCCCAGACACCTGAAACACACTGTACACCTGAACCTGAAACACACTGTACACCTGAAACACACTGTACACCTGAAACACACCACACACCTGAAACACACTGTACACCTGAAACACACTGTACACCTGAAACACACCACACACCTGAAACACACTGTACACCTGAAACACACTGTACACCTGAAACACACTGTACACCTGAAACACACCGCACACCGTACACCTGAAACACACTGTACACCTGAAACACACTGTACACCTGAAACACACTGCACACCTGAAACACACACACACACACTGAAAACACACTGTACACCTGAAACACACTGTACACCTGAACAGACACACACACACCTGAACACACATCACACACCTGAAACACACACACTGTACACCTGAACCACACCACACACAAACACACACTGTACACCTGAAACACACACCACACACCTGAAACTGAAACACACTGTACACCTGAAACACACTGTACACCTGAAACACACCGTACACCTGAAACACACTGTACACCTGAAACACACTGTACACCTGAAACACACCACACACCTGAAACACACTGTACACCTGAAACACACTGTACACCTGAAACACACTGTACACCTGAAACACACTGTACACCTGAAACACACCACACACCTGAAACACACTGTACACCTGAAACACACTGTACACCTGAAACACACTGTACACCTGAAACACACCACACACCTGAAACACACTGTACACCTGAAACACACTGTACACCTGAAACACACTGTACACCTGAAACACACTGAAACACACCGACACACCTGAAACACACTGTACACCTGAAACACACCACACACCTGAAACACACCGCACACCTGAAACACACCGCACACCTGAAACACACTGTACACCTGAAACACACTGTACACCTGAAACACACTGAAACACAACCTGAAACACACTGTACACCTGAAACACACTGTACACCTGAAACACACACACACCTGAAACACACTGTACACCTGAAACACACTGCACACCTGAAACACACTTTACACCTGAAACACACCGTACACCTGAAACACACCGTACACCTGAAACACACACCTGATACACCTGAAACACACCGCACACCTGAAACACACTGTACACCTGAAACACACTGTACACCTGAAACACACACACACCTGAAACACACACACACACCTGAAACACACACACACCTGAAACACACCGACACACCTGAAACACACACACACACCTGAAACACACTGTACACCTGAAACACACTGTACACCTGAAACACACTGTACACCTGAAACACACTGTACACCTGAAACACACTGTACACCTGAAACACACTGTACACCTGAAACACACTGTACACCTGAAACACACTGTACACCTGAAACACACTGTACACCTGAAACACACTGTACACCTGAAACACACCGTACACCTGAAACACACTGTACACCTGAAACACCCTGTACACCTGAAACACACACACACCTGAAACACACTGTACACCTGAAAACACACCACACACCTGAAACACACTGTACAACTGAAACATACTGTACACCTGAAACACACTGTACACCTGAAACACACTGTTCACCTGAAACACACCGCACACCTGAAACACACCACACACCTGAAACACACTGTACACCTGAAACACACTGTACACCTGAAAAACACACCTGAAACACACTGTACACCTGAAACACACTGTACACCTGAAACACACTGTACACCTGAAAAACACACCTGAAACACACCGTACACCTGAAACACACTGTACACCTGAAACACACTGTACACCTGAAACACACCTGAAACACACTGTACACCTGAAACACAATGTACACCTGAAACACACTGTACACCTGAAACACACCACACACATGAAACACACTGTACACCTGAAACCCACCACACACCTGAAACACACCCACACCTGAAACACACCGCACACCTGAAATATACTGTACGCCTGAAATACACTGTACACCTGAAACACACCACACACCTGAAACTCACTGCACACCTGAAACACTGTACACCTGAAACACACTGTACACCTGAAACACACTGTATACCTGAAACACACTGTACACCTGAAACACACACACACCTGAAACACACCACACACCTGAAACACGCCACACACCTGAAACACACTGTACACCTGAAACACACTGTCCACCTGAAACACACTGTACACCTGAACACACACTGTACACCTGAAATACACCACACACCTGAAACACACTGTACACCTGAAATACACCACACACCTGAAACACACTGTACACCTGAAACACACCACACACCTGAAACACACCGTATACCTGAAACACACCACACACCTGAAACACACTGTACACCTGAAACACACTGTACACCTGAAACACACCACACACCTGAAACACACCACACACCTGAAACACACTGTACACCTGAAACACACTGTACACCTGAACACACACTGTACACCTGAAATACACCACACACCTGAAACACACTGTACACCTGAAACACACCACACACCTGAAACACACTGTACACCTGAAACACACCGTACACCTGATACACAATGTACACCTGAAACACACTGTACACCTGAAACACACTGTACACCTGAAACACACCACACACCTGAAACACACTGTACACCTGATTTTACAATTTTACAATTATACCAAGCCAATTAGCCTACAAACGTGAACGTCTTTATAGTGTGGGAAGAAACCAGAGCTCCCGGAGAAAACCCACTCAGGTCATGGGGAGAACGTACAAACTCCGTACAGACAGCACCCGTAGTCGGGATCGAACCTGGGTCTCTGGCGCTGTGAGGCAGCAGCTCTACCGCTGCGCCACCATACTGCAGTTGCACTATAAATTTCAATTTCCACCATTATGTTCTGGTTACACAGTATTTCCGATCATTTATTGCATAATTGATTTTTTATAGTTATTTGTTAAGCTGCTGCAGGTGAGCATTTCATTGTTTCAGACATGGTACATATGACAATTAACCATTCGTGACTCTTGGCAGTTGGATTGTTTTGTCTAGAGAGTCGGAGGCTGAGGGGAGACATGATAGTAGTGTAGATGGAGTCAATAGTGGTGAGTGTGGTGTGTGTGATGGACTGGGCTACATCTACAATGGTGGGGAGTGTGGTGTGTGTGATGGACTGGGCTACATCTACAATGGTGGGGAGTGTGGTGTGTGTGATGGACTGGGCTACATCTACAATGGTGGGGAGTGTGGTCTGTGTGTTGGACTGGGCTACATCTACAATGGTGGGGAGTGTGGTGTGTGTGATGGACTGGGCTACATCTACAATGGTGGGGAGTGTGGTCTGTGTGATGGACTGGGCTACATCTACATTGGTGGGGAGTGTGGTGTGTGTGATGGACTGGGCTACATCTACAATGGTGGGGAGTGTGGTGTGTGTGATGGACTGGGCTACATCTACAATGGTGGGGAGTGTGGTGTGTGTGATGGACTGGGCTACATCTACAATGGTGGGGAGTGTGGTCTGTGTGATGGACTGGGCTACATCTACAATGGTGGGGAGTGTGGTCTGTGTGATGGACTGGGCTACATCTACAATGGTGGGGAGTGTGGTCTGTGTGATGGACTGGGCTACATCTACAACTCTCATCAGTTTCTTGTGGGTCTTGGGCAGAGCTGTTTCCAAACAAAGGTGTGATGTAACCTGACAGTATGATTTCCATGGTGCATCTGCAGAGTTGATTCTCTTAACCAGACCTTGTTTGTGATAACACATAGATCAGAACAGTACATGAACAGTACATTTGTATCAAACATGATGACTAGCTGAACTGATCTCATCTGCTTGTACATGATCCATATCCCTCCATTCCCTGCATTTCCATCTGCCTATCTAAAAGGCTCTTAAACACCACTATCGTATCAGCTTCCACTACCACCCCTGGCAGCATATTCCAAGCCTCCACTGTGTAAAACACTTGAATTGCATATTCCATTAAACATTCCCCCTCTCACATTACAGCTATCCCCTCTACTGTTGGACATCTCCACCCTGGAAAAAAGGTTCTGACTGTCTACACTATCTACAGTCTGCCTCTCAATCAAGTCTCCCTTCAACCTCCGAGGTTCCAGAGAAAACAATCCAAGTCTGTCCAACCTGTCCCTGCAGGTGAAACCCCCAAATCCAGTCATCATTCTGGTAAACCTCCTCTGCAGCCTCTCCTAGAGCCACCACATCCTTCCTGTAATGGGGAGAATGCCCAGAACTGCACGCAATTCTCCAAATGCGGTATAACCTGTCTTTCAAGAAAATATTCTTGATATCCATTTCATAGAGTCCCACCTGCCTGCGTTTGGCCCATATATCCCTGTACCTATCTATATGTTTCTTAAACATTGCGATTCCACCTGCCTCGACTATCTCGTCCGGCAGCTCGTTCCCACCACCCTTTGTGTAAAAAAGTTACCCCTCAGGTTCCTATTAAGTCTTTCCCCCCCTCAGCTGAAACGTCTGTCTTCTGGTTCTCGATTCTCCTTCTCTGGGCAAGAGACTCTGTACGTTTACCTGATCTATTCCCCACATGAGTTTATACCGATATATCTTTACCCACACCAACTGCATCCCAGTCCCACCTGAGTCTGAGCGTTTGAGTTATAAGTGTTTGTACGTGGACAGGGAAGGCAGGGAACATCTCTGCTGATGTTGTGGAGCGGTGTTTGGGGCGGTCTAGTGATGATCCATCCTGGGCATGTCGACCCGCAAACCCCTATAGTGCAGCGTGAGATAGCAGAGCCCAGGGACATGGACACAAGAGAACACAAATCACTGACCCCCCAGTCCTGCCCCTACCTCTCCCCTCAAACTTTCCACCCTCCTCCGATCAGTCTGACATTCACATTCATGCCTTCTAGGAACAGAATTAGGCCATTCGGCCCATCGAGTTTACTCCGCCATTCAATCACGGCTGATCTATCTCTCCCTCCTAACCCCATTCTCCTGCCTTCTCCCCATAACCCCTGACACCTGTTGCATAATCCAATTCATAGGAGGAAAAAAGATGGTGAGAGTGGAGATGGCTTACGGCATAGAGTTTGGATAATGGAGCTGGGGTTGTGAATTCTAACGTCACCTGGGAGATAGGAGCTGATTATTAGAAGTGGGGCAAGCACATGAATTTGAGTTAGACCAGTCTCCACTTTATGGCAGTAAAACTGGTCTTATCTATCAGTCCTTGTGTATATAAAGGATCTCACGCCACAATCGAGGATATCAGATGATAACATAGGATGTGACAGACTCCTCACCCAAAGTCTCTCGTTTAGTCCCAGGTGAAAGTAGATTATGTCGTTAAGATAGACGGGGTGAAGGCGACAGGCGAGGTTAATGTTCAGCAAAGGCCCGGCACTCTCATCAGGTGGCTCTGGGAATCACTGTGTGCTGATTTCCACCTGATCGGAGGGATTACTAAATCTATTCCACTGCTTTCAGAAGCATTCCCTTCATTCCATGAGCCCTCACTATCTGAGCACACCCAGCTCCTTACAAGTGTAACACTTGAGCCAAAGTTACCAAACTAATCTGCGAGCCAGTGAAAGCAGGCAGGGAACAAGCAGATAAAATTACTCAGATCACAAAGTGTCAAATGAATTCCGTTCATTATCTGTCCAAGATTCCTGCACCTCATCCGTAAACAGCACGCTGAGATGTTTTCGTTATATCAAATGGCAAACCAAAATAATCTACAAATCCCAGCAACGATAGTTAACAAGCTCATATAAAGAATTGTAATATATTTATCTACAAAACAAGGAACTGCAGATGCTGGTTTACACCGAAGATAGACACAAAATGCTGGAGTAACTCAGTGTTACAAAATTGGCTCCATGGAAGGAAGCAGTGGGTGATGGTGGAAGGTTGCTTCTCGGACTGGAGGCCTGTGACTAGTGGTGTTCCTCAGGGTTCGGTGCTGGGCCCGTTACTGTTTGTCATCTACACCAATGATTTGGATGAGAACATACAAGGCAAGATTAGCAAGTTTGATTAGCAGATAGTGAAGATGGTTGTGAACGATTGCAGCAGGATCTGGATCGATTGGCCAGGTGGGCGGAGGAATGGTTGTTGGAATTTAATACACAGAAGTGTGAGGTGTTACATTTTGGGATGTCGAACAAGGGCAGGACCTACACAGTGAATGGTCGGCCTCTGGGGAGTGTTGTAGAGCAGAGGGATCTAGGAGTACAGGTGCATGGTTCCTTGAAGGTGGAGTTGCAGGTAGATAAGGTGGTCAAAAAGGCTTTTGGCACTTTGGCCTTCATCAGTCAGAGTATTGAGTATAGAAATTGGGAGGTCATGTTGCAGTTGTATAAGATGTTGGTAAGATCACATTTAGAATATTGTGTTCAGTTCTGGACAAAATGTTATAGAATAGATGTTGTCCAGCTGGAAAGGGTTCAGAAAAGATTTATGAGGATGCTGCCAGGACTAGAGGGCCTGAGCTATAGGGAGAGGTTGAGTAGGCTGGGACTCTATTCCTTGGAGCGCAGGAGGATGAGGGGTGATCTTATAGAGGTGTGTAAAATCATGAGAGGTATAGTTAAGGTAGACGCATCGATTATCTTGCCCAGAGTAGGGGAATTGAGGACCAGAGGTTTAATGTGAAGGGGAAAAATTTAATAGGCATCCGTGGGGTAACTTTTTCCCGCAGAGGGTGGTGGTTGTATGGAACAAACTGCCAGCAGAGACATGGACTATGCCAACATTTATGAAACAGTTAGACAAGTACATGGCTAGGACAGGTTTGGAAGGATATGGACCAAACACAGGCAGGTGGGTCTAGTGTAACTAGGACATGTGGGCTGGTGTGGGCAAGTTCAGCTGAAGGGCCTGTTTCCACACTGTATCACTCTATGATTCAATGACCCAAAACGTCACCCAGCCATGTTCTCCACAGATGCTGCCTGACCCGCTGAGTTACTCTAGCACTCTGTGAAACGTCACCTATCCATGTTCTCCACAGATGCTGCCTGACCCGCTGAGTTACTCCAGCACTTTGTTTTGTTTTTTTATAAACCAGCATTTGCAGTTCCTACTTTCCACAAAGCCTCCCACTGTATTCGGACACACTCGACAATTAGTAAACTGAGCTCTAAACCTAAACCCAGTACTTCAAATGTGGCATCACCAACGTCTTGTACAGCTGTAACATAATGTTGATTCCACTATCCTGGAAAAACTGCTTTGTGCATTCAATTCCCACTTTTCAGAGTTCTGCCTCACTTTTGTTTCACTGATCAGTAAAATCAATCTTCAAGCTAAGAATGTTACAGTTTCCTCTTTAACCTTCTCTCCTCCTATGTATAAAGTATTCTGGTCATTATAACTGGATGCCTTCCATCTGTTTCTGCTCTCACGTAACACTAGATGCAACTTGCCTGGGGAACCGAAGGTTACTGTTCCATCGTAACTGCAATGTGTACATGGTTAATCCAATCTGATTTTTTTCTCAAGGATAGACACATCTCTGGAGAACATGGATAGGTGACGTTTCACAGAGTGCTGGAGTAACTCAGAGGGTCAGGCAGCACCTGTGGAGAACATGGATAGGTGACGTTTCACAGAGTGCTGGAGTAACTCAGCGGGTCAGGCAGCATCTGTGGAGAACATGGATAGGTGATGTTTTACAGAGTGCTGGAGGAACTCAGCGGGTCAGGCAGCATCTGTGGAGAACATGGATAGGTGATGTTTTACAGAGTGCTGGAGTAACTCAGCGGGTCAGGCTGCACCTGTGGAGAACATGGATAGGTGACGTTTCACAGAGTGCTGGAGTAACTCAGCTGGTCAGGCAGCATCTGTGGAGAACATGGATAGGTGATGTTTCACAGAGTGCTGGAGTAACTCAGCGGGTCAGGCAGCATCTGTGGAGAACATGGATAAGTGACGTTTCCCAGAGTGCTGGAGTAACTCAGTAGGTCAGACAGCATCTCTAATGAAAAAGGATGAACTATTGTAGCCCTCTTGTGATCACACCTTCCCAACACAACAATCGGCCTGCCAGGGCACCACCCTGCCTGAGGTCATCTGTTGCTAAACCCGAATTGTCCTGGCCTTTCCTTGCCTCTAACTGTTCCCCAACCCCTACTGTCAGTCTGAAGAAGGGTTCCAACCCGAAACGTCACCTATCCGTGTTCTCCAGAGATGCTGGAGTATTGCGTACAGTTGGAGTATTACGTACAGTTTTGGTCTCTAAATTTGAGGGAGGAGATTATTGCCATAGAGGGAGTGCAGAGAAGGTTCACCAGACTGATTCCTGGGATGTCAGGACTGTCTTATGAAGAAAGACTGTATAGACTTGATTTATACTCTCTAGAATTTATGAGATTGAGAGGGGATCATATAGAAACGTACAAAATTCTTAAGGGGTTGGACAGGCTAGATGCAGGAAGATTGTTCCCGATGTTGGGGAAGTCCAGGACAAGGGGTCACAGTTTAAGGATAAGGGGGAAATCCTTTAAAACCGAGATGAGAAAAACTTTTTTCACACAGAGAGTGGTGAATCTCTGGAACTCTCTGCCACAGAGGATAGTTGAGGCCAGTTCATTGGCTATATTTAAGAGGGAGTTAGATGTGGCCCTTGTGGCTAAAGGGATCAGAGGGTATGGAGAGAAGGCAGGTACGGGATACTGAGTTGGATGATCAGCCATGATCATATTGAATGGCGGTGCAGGCTCGAAGGGCCAAATGGCCTACTCCTGCACCTAATTTCTATGTTTCTATGTTTTGTTTCTATGCTGCCTGACCCGCTGAGTTACTCCAGCACTCTGTGAAACGTCACCTATCCATGTTCTCCACAGATGCTGCCTGACCCGCTGAGTTACTCCAGCACTCTGTGAAACGTCACCTATCCATGTTCTCCACCGATGCTGCCTGACCCGCTGAGTTACTCCAGCACTCTGTGAAATGTCACCTATCCATGTTCTCTAGTGATGCAGCCTGACCCGCTGAGTTACTCCAGCAGTTTGCGTACCTTCTGATTCAGGAAGTTTCTTCCCAGCCTGGTAGGGCTGCTACCTCATAGTGCCAGAGAACTGGGTGCTGTCTGTGTGCAGTTCTCCTTGTGACCACATGGGTTCTCTCCGGCTGCTCCGGTTTCCTCCCACAACCCAAGGACATGTGGGTTTGTAGATTAATTGTGCTTAGTAGGGAGTGGATGAGAAAGTGGGATAATGTAGAGCTAGTGTGAATTGGTGATCGATGGTCATGGTGGTGGAATTGTTGGCCTCAAGGCCCTGTTTCTGTGTATCTAAACATAAACAAAACTTCATTGAAGGAGGACAGACACAAAATGCTGGCGTAACTCAGTGGGACAGGCAGCATCTCTGGAGAGAAGGCATGGTTGGGTTTCGGGTCACGACCCTTCTTCAGAAGGAGGAGTCTGAAGAAGGCTCTCGACCCAAAGCGTCATCTATTCCTTTGCGCCAGAGATGCTGCCTGACCCATTGAGTTCCTCCAGCATTTAGTATCTAACTTGGTGACTGTTGTTGTGCATCCTGTGATCAACCCTCCCTTTTGCTCTCTCTGCCTCTTCAAACGTTCTCTCTTCTCCCTGCAGTTTAAAACTTACTTTATATTCCAATGCAGGCAATATTTCCACCAATTAGCTTTGCAACTGAAAGGTTGTCAGTCTATAGTATTACCTCTGCTTGTAATACTGCTCAATTTGCAGCATCTTTGCTTTTTATTGGAGTTTAACATCTGCCATATTTTGTTCTTTGATCCAATGCCCATTGGTAAGATCTTGCTATGAGGAAATTGACTATCATATTGACTTTATTGCCATGGGATCCAAAATTCCACACCAAGTATTTGGTTGTTGCAAACGTTGATCCATACCAAAGAAATGAAGGTCATTTATAAAGCACTCATTCGGAAGGATCAGACAAGTGTTCATTTCCCTCTCTCTGCTGGGATTGAAAGCAATTGCTTCACCTCAACAACTCTCTCCATCTCACTGCCGAGTGAAACATGCTTCATCTAACACAGCGTTTCTGAGCCGAGGGACTCATATTCATCATTTTATTGTCCACGTGCGGCAAATTTAGCCACGTCTATACGGCGCCAGTGTGAAACGGCCTTTAGTGGTCAGTGTACAGGAGCTGTACGTGACGAATTTGTGAAACATCGAGTGATTCACGAGTACAGAAGCATACACAGTCTCCATCAGTGCTGTCTGTGCTTCCTGGCGTGCAGGTACAGTCCCTCATTCACCCACGTTCATTAGTCATTTTCACCCATTATTTAGAGATGTTTTCCCCAGGGCCGGATAGGCTGCATCCCAGAGTACTTAAGGAAGTAGCCCCAGAAATAGTGGATGCATTAGTAATAATCTTTCAAAACTCTTTAGATTCTGTAGTAGTTCCTGAAGATTGGCGGGTAGCAAACATAACCCCACTTTTTAAGAAGGGAGGGAGAGAGAAAACGGGGAATTACAGACCAGTTAGTCTAACATCGATAGTGGGGAAACTGCTAGAGTCAGTTATTAAAGATAGGATAGCAGCACATTTGGAAAGTGGTGAAATCATTGGACAAAGTCAGCATGGATTTGCAAAAGGTAAATCATGTCTGACGAATCTTATAGAATTTTTCGAGGATGTAACTAGTAGCGTGGATAGGGGAGAACCAGTGGATGTGGTGTATCTGGACTTCCAGAAGGCTTTCGACAAGGTCCCACATAAGAGATTAGTATACAAACTTAAAGCACATGCATTGGGGGTTCAGTATTGATGTGGATAGAGAACTGGCTGGCAAACAGGAAGCAAAGAGTAGGAGTAATCGGGTCCTTTTCACAATGGCAGGCAGTGACTAGTGGGGTACCGCAAGGCTCAGTGCTGGGACCCCAGCTATTTACAATATATATTAATGATCTGGATGAGGGAATTGAAGGCAATATCTCCAAGTTTGCGGATGACACGAAGCTGGGGGGCAGTGTTAGCTGTGAGGAGGATGCTAGGAGACTGCAAGGTGACTTGGATAGGCTGGGTGAGTGGGCAAATGTTTGGCAGATGCAGTATAATGTGGATAAATGTGAGGTTATCCATTTTGGTGGCAAAAACAGGAAAGCAGACTATTATCTAAATGGTGGCCGACTAGGAAAAGGGGAGATGCAGCGAGACCTGGATGTCATGGTACACCAGTCATTGAAAGTAGGCATGCAGGTGCAGCAGGCAGTGAAGAAAGCGAATGGTATGTTAGCTTTCATAGCAAAATGATTTGAGTATAGGAGCAGGGAGGTTCTACTGCAGTTGTACAGGGTCTTGGTGAGACCACACCTGGAGTATTACGTACAGTTTTGGTCTCCAAATCTGAGGAAGGACATTATTGCCATAGAGGGAGTGCAGAGAAGGTTCACCAGACTGATTCCTGGGATGTCAGGTCTGTCTTATGAAGAAAGACTGGATAGACTTGGTTTATACTCTCTAGAATTTAGGAGATTGAGAGGGGATCTTATAGAAACTTACAAAATTCTTAAGGAGTTGGACAGGCTAGATGCAGGAAGATTGCTCCCGATGTCGGGTAAGTCTAGGACAAGGGGTCACCGCTTAAAGATAAGGGGGAAATCCTTTAAACCGAGATGAGAAGAACGGTAGGCGGCGCGGCTCTGGCCAGCAGCGGCCTCTGCAGTCTGTCCGCGTTTTTATTATTTTCTGTCTGTGTTTTAATGTAGTTTTTGTTATTTTTTGTTGGGGGTGTGTGTGTGGGGGGGTGGGGGGTGGGGTGGGAGGGGGGGGGGGGGGAAACTTTTTAAATCTCTCCCTGCACTGGAGACCCGACCTTTTTCTCGTCGGGCTCCGGTGTCGTTGAGGCCGCAACGAGGAGCGGCCTCCAACAGGAAGAGACCGGGTACTCTGGTGCTACTCACCGTTGCCGTCGCGGAGCTGGCCGAGACCGGAGCGGTTGGAGCGGTGGAGGAACGCTGCTGCTGCTGCTGCTGCTGCTGCCGATGCCGCTGCTGAGTCGGGGGCTGCTGCTGCGGGTCTGCGGACGGCGGCGCTGGGAGCCCGCGGATCCCTGGAGAGAGACCGCTTTTCGGGGCTCCTGCAACGGAGAATTCTCCCGCCCGTGTTGCGGGGTCGAAGAGCTCCTGGAGCGGGGCCTCACTACACCGCCCCGCGCGGCTGGAATGGCCGCGGGTACTTGCGAGCGCACACCGGGGGCTCCAACACCAAGACCCGGTGTGCGACCTCGCACCACCCGGCGTGGCTTCAATGGCCGCGGGACAATCGCCATCGCCAGCCGGGGGCTTTGACTTTGACTCTGACATCGGGGGGGGGGGAGAGTGCAGTGGAGAGATAAGTTTTTTTTGGCCTTCCATCACAGCTATGTGATGGATGTTTATGTAAAATTGTAATTATGTTGTGTCTGGGTCTATTTGTGTGTAATGTATGGCTGCAGAAACGGCATTTCGTTTGGACCTCTAGGGGTCCAAATGACAATTAAATTGACTCTTGACTCTCTCTCTTGACTCTTTTTTCACACAGAGAGTGGTGAATCTCTGGAACTCTCTGCCACAGAGGGTAGTTGAGGCCAGTTCATTGGCTATATTTAAGAGGGAGTTAGATGTGGTCCTTGTGGCTAAGGGGATCAGAGGGGATGGAGAGAAGGCAGGTACAGGATACTGAGTTGGATGATGAGCCATGATCATATTGAATGATGGTGCAGGCCCGAATGGCCTACTCCTGCACCTAATTTCTATGTTTCTATGTTTCTATGATATTCCACTAAAACGTCCTCGCTCCCATTGGGAAGAAGGTCATATTCTGGAGCAACTTCTTGCTTCCTGTTATCAGACTACTGAATGGTTCTCCTATAGGCTAGGGTGTAGGCCTCCATCCACCAACCAACCTCATTCAGGACCTTACACTTTGTTTATCTGCACTTTCCCTGTAACTGCAGCACTACAACGCTGTAACATTATATTGCGCATTCTGGTATTTTGATCTTTGCTCTACCTGTTGTACCTGTGTACGACAGGCCTGTACTCACGAACAGTATGAATTAACTAGATCGCATACCGACAAAACTTTCACTGCCTCTCGATACACGTGACAATCATAAATAAACTGATCAAGATCCTGCTCTAACCTTTGACAACTCTTCACTATTTACAATTCCACCCACTTTAGTGTCATCTGCAAATGTACTAATCCTGCCTTGTATGTTCTCATCCAAATCATTGCTATACACCACGAACAGCAATGGGCCCAGCATGATCCTTGAGGCCCACCACTAGTCACAGGCCTCCAGACCGATAAACAACCTGCCACCATCACCCTCTGCTTCCTTCCATGAAGCTAATTCTCTATCCATCCAGCCAGCTCTCCATGGATCGCATGTGATCTAACCTGCCAGAGCAGCCTACCATGAGGAACCATGTCAATAGCCTTGATGAAATCCATCAACACAACTTCTACAGCTCTGCCTTCATCAACCTTTATGGTCACATCTTCAATCAGATACACGAGACACGACCCCCCCCATATACTAAACCAAGCTGACTATCCCTAATCAGCCGTTGTCCATCTAAATACGTGTATATCCTATCCCTCAGAATATTCTCAAGTAACTTTCTGACCATAAATGTCAGACGCACCGGCCTATAGTTCCCAGCATTCTCCCTGCAGCCCTTCTTGAATTGAGGCACAACATTTGCCACCCTCCAGTCTTCCTGTATCTAATGATGACTTGGAAATCTCAGCCAGGACACCTGTAATTTCCTCACGGTGTCCCTGGATATATCTGATCACACCCGGGAGGTTTGTCTAGATTCATACACGCCAGGACATTCAGCATCTCCTCGACTGCAATACTGACTTCCCTCAAAATACTTCCATTGACTGCCTCAAGTTCCCAGATTCTCATGTCTTTCTCCACGGTATATGGAGGGAGTTGGGGCAGATGTGGGAACAACATTTAAAGGACACTCGGACAAGGACATGGACAGGAAATGTTTAGAGGACTCTGGCCGAACGCGGGTAAATGGGATTAGCTTAGATGGAGCATGGCCTGGTTGGGCCGAAGGGCCTGAGTCTGTGTTGCCTGACTACAACTGTATGAAATCCAGCTGGCACATCGACAGTGAAGAGAAAATGAAGTCTGGTTTGTTAAAAATTAGATTGTTTGAACATTTAACCAATGATAATTAGCCAAGCACGTCCAAGATAAGAATAACAGAATCTTAAGCTCGTCCAAGATAAGACTAACAAAAAAATAATCACATCTATCCAAAAGGTTTCTTTGACCTTCTTGTGAACTGCAGATTTAAACCTCAGAGTATTTATATCCTCAGCAGCGATGGCTGCACTTAGCTGTGAGTAAAGTGACACAGAAATAGCTCGCTGAGCACCATGCACTGCCTTCTAGACTACAGACTTCTGACATGCAGCGCGGAAACAGGACCTGCGGCCCAAGTCCACACCGACCAGCGATCATCCCGTACACTAGCACTATCCCATACACTAGGGACAATTTTACAACTTACCAAAGCCAATTAATCTACAAACCAGTACGCCTTTGGAGTGGTGGTGGAGGCAGATATGATAGTGGAGTTTAGGAAGGCTTTGGATAAACATATAGACCCTTGGGATAACTTTCGTGTCTTAGAGTACCCCTACATAAAAATTATTATATATCTTTATTAATCTCTTTCTTTCTCTTTCATAAACAAAGTTCATAAGGCAAACATAATATATTTTTCTGATGAAGACAAAAATGCTGGGGAAGCTCAGCGGGTGAGGCAGCATCTATGGAGCAAAGGAATAGGTGACGTTTTGGGTTGAGACCCTTCTTCAGACACTCCTTCAGTCTGAAGAAGAGTCTGGACCCAAAACATCACCTATTCCTTCGCTCCATAGATGCTGCCTCACCCTTTGAGTTTCTCCAGCATTTTGGTCTACCTATGATTTTTCCAGCATCTGCATTTCCTTCTTAAATATTTTTCTGATAACTGGTTTAAG
>NW_026576531.1:170000-187496 GCF_028641065.1 Leucoraja erinaceus | reverse complement strand
ATAGGAACTGAGGGGCAAATTTTTTTCACACAGAGAGAGATTGGGTGTATGGAACAAGCTGCCAGAGGAGGTAGTTGAGGCAGGGACTATAACAACATTTAAAGGACATTTAGACAGGTACATGGATAGGACAGGTTTAGAGGGATATGGACCAAAGGGGGCCAGGTGGGACATGTTGGTTGGCGTGGACAAGACCTGTACCCGTGCTGTGTGACTCTATAACTCTAATACAACATTTATTATGCCGAGGAATATGATTTATTCTGTATTGGCATAGATCATTGGCGCTGGAAACCTGGAACAAAGTTCAGTTTTCATTCCACGGGAGAGTCTCATGTAAATATTACATTGACATTCACTTCAATGGATCCAGCTCACATCTGTACTAAAGCAGTTCACATGCCAAAGTCAATTTATTTTCCCATTAATGGGATATCTCATCATTACTTGTCAGTGGATATATTCTCGATATTGCTGACTGCTCAAATGTTAACATGTTTATTGTAATATAATAGTAAGATTAAACGAGAACTTACCAGTTTGAAGTTTGATCTGTATTTTATGAGGAGTTACGATGAGGGATTACGTGAAGAACCCACCCAGCGCGCAGGCGCGGCATACTTCCAAGCAGCGGTGTGGAATCACAGATAGACACAGTTATTTGAAGTAAACATAGTAAAGAAAAAGAGACATCAATTTATCAGTTTGATCCATATAATGAGGGTGGGAGCAGAGGGCACGTAATCCCTCATCGTAACTCCTCATAAAATACAGATCAAGCTTCAAACTGATAAGTTCTCGTTTAATCGTCCTATTTTACTTCAGAGTCACGTGAGTGACTACGTGAAGATTTCAAAGCTCTGTGATTTCAAACCGTGTAACAGTTTTATTTCACTCACTGCCAAAGTTCTTGAGGGAGGAAGTGTTATCGTAATCAATCAATTAATCTGTTTTTCAAGAAACAAAAAGGTATTTATTAACAATAACAAAAAAATAAATTGCTCCCCTGGGTTTAAATTAAATATTTGCAGCTTATAATATCTTTGCTGCAAATAAATCAGGTTTCATCAACGGCTTATTATAAAATGTTCTGAATGTCGTTTCCCTCGACCATCCTGCTGTATTCAGTATGAGGTCAATTGGTACGTCCATTCTCTCTGCCGTTGATGTAGATGCTGCCCTAGTGGAATGAGATTTAATGGTATTAATATCTATCCCGGCAGCTTTCAATACCTGTTTGAGCCATCTTGAGATGGTTTGGCTCGTTAGCCGGCAATGAGGTTTCTTGTGGCTGACCCATAAGGCTTGTTCGCTCCCTCTGATGTTGTGGGTTGTGTCTATGTACTGTTGTAGATGGGTCACGACACACAACCGTGGCTCTGGTGGGTAGGCCCGGAATACCACTAGTGGATTGGATGTTCCTGGCCTGCTTTGTTTCACCAGACCTTGTAGAATGAATGTGATCTGATCTGGGGTTGTCACCATGTTGTCCAGCCTCAATTTGTGTAGTGACTGGACCCTCTGAGCGTATACGAGTGCCATCAGCATGAGCGTCTTTAGTGTAGATTGCTCGAGGCTGAGGGATCTAGCTGGTGGCCATTCCCTGAGGTATGTCAGGACGACACTGATGTCCCAAATATGGTTATACCTGGGCTTAGGGGGCTTGATATTATAAATGCCCCTCATAAGTTTTACCACCAGTGGATGGGATCCCATTGCCTGATGTCCTGCTGGTTTGAGGTAAGCAGAAAGAGCACTCCGTGCTGTGTTGATGGCACTGTAGCTGATCCCTTCATGATGGTGTAGATAGGCCAGGAACTCCAATACGTTGGTTACTGTGGCTGTTTCATATGTTGTCCCTGTTTCCTGGCAGTACTTTTCCCATTTTTTGATGCTGGTTAAGTACTGCCTTTTGCTGGATGTTCGAAGGGATGCCGACATGGTGGTGATGGTTTGCTCGGACAATCCCAGTTCCAGGTAAGGTCTGTTCAGAACCTGCAACCCAGGAGTTTAATGTCTTCATAGCATGGGTGGCTTATGCCTGATACTGGGTGAGTTAATAATCCTGGATCACTGGGAAATACCATTGATGATTCTACCACCATGTCATGTAGTATGGGAACCATGGCTGTGTAGGCCAGTCGGGCACCATCAAAATACCAGAAGCAGAATCCATCTGTATTTTGCGAAGTACCCGACTGATGAGGCAGAAGGGGGGAAAAGCATAGAAGAAGAAATTTCCCCAATCCAGCGTGAAGGCATCTACCGCTGCTGCCTCTGGGTCTGGTTCCCAAGCGACATACATAGGTAACTGGTGATTTAGTCTTGATGCAAATAAATCGATATCTGGCATTCCATATTGCTTAATAACTTTAGCAAATACTTTAGGGTTTAACATCCATTCGATGTTATCATTGAATTTGCGTGACCTGGTGTCTGCCACTGTGTTTAGCTTACCTGGTAGATAGGTAGCTGAAAGCCAAATATGTCTTTCGACACACCATTGCCAAATCATATTGACCAATTTGTCGCATGATAATGATTTTATGCCGCCCATATGGTTAATATAAGCTACCACCGTAGTATTATCAATTTGTAACCGAACATGCAAGTGCTGCATATTGGATACATATGCTTTTAAACCATAAAAGGCGCCCAACATCTCTTAATAGTTAATGCCCAGTGTAAATGGTAATGATGACTCTGGGTTAGTCCATCTACCACCTGTGCTGGATATGGAGTTAGTTGCTCCCCAGCCTTGAGCACTGGCATCTGTTTGAAGAACTAAAGTAGGGTTAGTGATGATAATAGGGCTGAAACTATGCCAAACATTTTTTGCCCACCACTGTAGCTCTAATATTGCTTCAGTGGGGAATTTCATGACACGACCATAGTGACCTCTAAGTCGTTTTAGTGCCTATACCTTTGCTCTTTGTAAATTTTGATAGTGCAAAGGTCCGAATTGTGTAGCCGGAAATGCTGCTACCATTTTTCCAATTACTCTTGCTACTTGTCGAATAGTTGGTCGTTTGTTGACCATTAAATTATTGCATGATTGTGCTAATCCAACCATTTTTTCCTTCGGCAAGGTAACATTTATATGGACTGAGTTAATTGTGAAACCCAGGCAGTCCATGATAGTGGATGGCTTTAACTTAGATTTATCTGGATGTAGGACGAACCCCAAAGTTTCGAGGAACTGTTTTGTAGCTGATACTGTTGCCACAGCCAATTCCATCGTTTTTCCTACTATCAGAATATCATCCAATTATGCCATGACAATATGTTTTTGTTTTCTTAGTATTGCCATGGCTGGCTTCAATATTTTGGTGAATAATCTTGGGGCTGAAGTTAGCCCATTGGGCAATGCTTTGTACTGCCACCGCTGCCCCAACCAGATAAATTTTAGGTATCTGCAATGATCCTTGTGTATGGGTATTAGATAGTAAGCATCTTTAAGATCAATGCTTGCCATGAAGTATCCTTTGGAAATCAGTTGTCTGGCAGTAACAAATGTTTCCATTTTGAAATGTATATACTTAACAAACTTATTGAGTGATGTTAAGTCAATGATGATGCGACATCCACCATCTTTTTTGGTTGTAGTGAATATATTTGATACAAATTCCAAAGGTTCATGTTTGGTCTTTTCTATGACCCCCTTTGTGATAAGTCTCACCAGTTCAGCTTGTCCCTCACGTTTCTCTTTGACGGAGGGAGAAAATACCCTTTGGGGCCAATGTTGAACTGGCAGCGTTTCTCCTGATATGAACTGTATTTTATATCCACTAATGCTGTTGAGTATATACTTGTCACTCGTGACCGTACCCCATGCTTCTTTAAACAAGTGTAATCTCCCCCCTGTTAGTAAAGCACCCTTATTCTCTATATGCTGGTAGGAACCAGACCCACCTACCTCCATGGTTATTGGCGTTTTCTCAGTTTCTTCATTTGCTTGAAGATTTTGTTCTGATGTGCTGGCGATGTTGGGGGGCGCATTTTCCAGGGGGTCCGCTCCGGGCCCTGATCTAAACAAAATCTTTGGGGATAATATGCGGACCCCGAGCTTTCACCAGTCCCATATTGAGGACGTCGACTGGTGGATGCCCTGGGGTGCTGCCGCTTGGCTTTCGGAGGTCTTGGTTTGCTCGTCCCGGGATCTGCCCTCATGAGGCCGAAGGTTTTCGATGCTTCCTCCATCTCCTTCAGTTTTTTATTGAGGTCTTTCCCAAATAGCAGCGCGTCCGTCTCCACAGCTGGGGCTTTACACAAGCCAGCAAATTTGGGATTGAGGGCAGGTCTTATGTTTTCCCTCCGGAGATTATTGATCTCAAACTGCGTGGTACACATTAATGCCAGCACATCCTGCTGGCAGGTATCCATCTCCGTGGTCTCCACGGAACGAGCAAAGGCTGTGATGGCCGACGTCAGGAGCCTGAGGATCCGCTGTAGCTTTAATTCTTGGGTACGGATGTGTGACCCCACGTGCCCCCAGATTTGGCTGTTTACACTTTTCACTTTGAGGGCCTCACAGTTCCTGGTGCTGTGTATAGTTCTAGTGCCTCAGAGAGCACCTTTTCCTGTAAGGGTTTGTTTGAAAGATGGTTGATGCTGGCCGCCATTCTTGGTTCCAGCGGTGCTCCAGCCCGTGGGGTTGCTACAAAGCGGTCCATCACACCCAGCAGCTCTTCCTGCTCCTGCACCCCTTGCATACTCCTGAACTCGTCCGCCTGCCCCTGTTGCAGACCAGCCCAGCCCTGGTCACCAATGCTAGCCTCCAGTAATGAGGGAGCAGAGGGCTATGCACAAGACACTGTGGAGGAGGTACCTGTCCTTCCTCCCCGGGAATGCTCTTGCTGCGTGTCCCGGTGGAGCATCTGCTCCAAGAGCTGTTGAATGCAGCTCAGGCGGCTGTCTCTCCTCCGCTTTGGTGGAGACATGTCCCCCTCCGACGAATCGGAAATGACCGGCCGGTTTGACTTCCTGGTGGATTTTCTCCCTGTCCGCCGTTCAGGCATTAGCGGGACTGGGCTTGGCTCGGTGTCGGGGATAGCGGAGCGCTCTATGAGCGATCCTGCCGCCGGTTGCTGCCCCGCTGGAATGGAACGCTCCTCTGGTGGAGTTTGAGCGGGCACAGTTCTCTTCGAGAGTCTTTTTCGCTATGTACTCATTCTGAAAACCAAACACAACTTCAACTCTCCTCTCCGTTAGATTTTCCACTCTCAGTATACTTACCTAACGGTCCGTTTTTAAAGTGCAGCTGGAGAGCCTGAGCGGGTTCTTCACGTAGTCACTCACGTGACTCCGAAGTAAAATTATAGAAAAATTGAATGTCTTGTTTTTTTTGTGAATGGGAGAACTATCTCATTCAGAGAGACATTTTTCCCATTCACAAAAAAAAATGACATCCAATCCACAAATCACCATCCAGACAGCCACAGAGTAATAGAGTCATGTAGCACACAAACAGGCCCTTCGGCCCAACCTGTCCATGCCAACTAAGGTCAGCTAGTCCTATTTGTCTGCGTTTGGCCCTTATCCCTCCAAAGCTTTCCTTTCCATGTACCTATCCAAGTAACCTTAGACAAAACATTTTCCCGATGTTGGGCGAGTCCAGAACCAGGGGCCATAGTTTTTGAATAAGGGGTAAGCCATTTAGAATGGAGATGAGGAAACACTTTTTCACACAGAGTTGTGAATTTGTGGAATTCTCTGCCTCAGAAGGCAGTGAAGGCCGATTCACTGGATGCTTTCAAGAGAGTTAAGGGGCTGTTCCACTGCGGCGACCTAATTAAGAAGAGTGTCTTCAACCTTCAAGCTCGAGGGCACGCGCCTGGAAAACATCGAGCTGGATCGACCGTCCGCGTTGAAACCGCGTGCAGGATCGACCGACCCCCACGCGCACACACACACGCGCGCACACTCACACACACACACACACGCGCGCACACACACACACACACACACACACACACACACACACACACACACACGCACGCACGCACGCACGCACGCGCACACACACACACACACACACATCGCAAATGCGGGGGCCAGGGAAAGCGGGGGAGCGCTGTCTGAAATTCACACCCGCGATGAAGAGGAAGGTAAAAGACGGCTGCACAGTGTACGGTAAGTTCTTTAGAGAGTGCGGGGGGGGGGGGGGGGGGTGGGGGGAGAGATGGGGAAAGAGGGGGAGGGAAGGAGAGAGAGGGAGGGGGAAGGGGAGAGAAGGGGGGGGGAAGGAGTGGAGATACTTTTAAGAAGTATAATAAAGTTTAGCGGGCATTTTACACTACCAGTTGGTTTTCCTAGGTCCTGAAACACCAATGAGCCAATCAAAATGCCTGGTCAGCGAAGGAGATTGCCTACAGCTGCCCTCGACTGCCTGTAACCACATAGCGACCTCACTCCACTGCACGACAAGTTACAAAGAAACCATGCCAACCAAAATTTACTCGCGGAAAAATTTTCAACATGCTGAAAATTTTTCCGCGACCAAATTGAGGCCGCGAGTATGCGGGAACTTCCCTCGAGCATGAAGGAGAGTTCCAGTGACCTCATAGGACCTCCTAGGACCACGTGTCGACCATGCTGCGAGTTTGAGTCGAGGGCAAACTCTTGTAAACTCGCATATTATGTCGCTGCAGTGAGACAGGCCATTTAGATAGGGCTCTTAAGGCTCACGGAATCAAGGGATATGGGGAGAAGGCAGGAACGGGGTACTGATTGTGGATGACCAGCCATGATCACATTGAATGGCGGTGCTGGCTCGAAGGGCCGAATGGCCTACTCCTGCACCTCTTGTCTATGTATCTATGTGTCTATGAATAATGTTTAATGCAAACTAGAGCTGCTGGAGGAGGTAGTTGAGGCAGGTTCTATAACAACATTTATAAGATCACCCCTCACCTTATAGATACACCTAGGAAGGATGTTGTTAAGCTGGAAAGAGTACAGAGAAGATTTACAAAGTTGTGGTCAGGACTTGATGGGCCTGAGCTAGATGGCAAAGTTGAGCAGGCTAGGACTCTATTCTTTGTGCAGGAGGATGAGGGGTGATCTTATAGAGGGGATCATCAGTGGAATAGATAGAATCTATTGAATGTAGGTATGTTGCAAAGCCTACCCGAGGCATCGCTGAAAATCTGGCGCTGCGGGTGTGCGCGATTTTGGCACCGTTTAGAGGGCGGCGGGTTTAAAACGCGATTTTCACTAGGCTGTTCCAATCGAAGATGTTTAGCCTAGTAAATCATTAACGAAAAATCGCTGAAATACCCCGTCGCAAAAGGTATTATTAGTTTTTATGGCCTTGTTTAATAGTCATAATAGTTTAAAAATAACTCTCTAAACCCGCGACCTCACGCAACCACAGGGCCGCATGGAGCTGTATACAGAAGGTATGTAGCTTATTTTTACATTAAAAAGGGCTTCTTAAGAACCCTTTATACAAAGTTTAATATTGCGAGTAGCTAATTTTGGGCCCATTATATCACGCAGTATTTTTCTGGGCATGTGGGGGCACAAATCCACCGCAATGTGAACGTTCTAAACCAGCGCGTTCCACAGGATCCCGCTAGAAAGCTGATTTAAAATGGACTTTAATTTACAGCAATTGAACACTAAATTCCTTCCATTTGGACTATAAATTAATGTAAATGAGATTTAAAAATCATGTTTTATTGTGAATTATTTGTGAATATTATTTGGACACTTAGGCTATTTAAAAATGTTAATCATTTATTAAGAAATGGATAGATGTTTAAATCTAGTAATTGAAGTTTGAAATTAGCTACAATTCAGATTCAGATTCAGATTCAGATTCAATTTTAATTGTCATTGTCAGTGTACAGTACAGAGACAACGAAATGCATTTAGCATCTCCCTGGAAGAGCGACATAGCAAACGATTTGAATAAATAATAATAAGTGTCCGGGGGGGGGGGGGGGGGTGGTGATTGGCAGTCACCGAGGTACGTTGTTGAGTAGAGTGACAGCCGCCGGAAAGAAGCTGTTCCTCGACCTGCTGGTTCGGCAACGGAGAGACCTGTAGCGCCTCCCGGATGGTAGGAGGGTAAACAGTCCATGGTTGGGGTTAGAGCAGTCCTTGGCGATGCTGAGCGCCCTCCGCAGACAGCGCTTGCTTTGGACAGACTCAATGGAGGAGAGCGAGGAACCGGTGATGCGTTGGGCAATTTTCACCACCCTCTGCAATGCCTTACATTAGTTACCCAATTGAATCTGAATCTGAATCTGAATCTGAATCTATAGAGGGAATGGGCCAAATGCGGGCAATGGGAAGAGCTTAAAATTGGCATCTTGGTCGGCAGGGCAGAGTTTGCTGGAAGGGCCTGTTTCTATGACTCTATGACCCCAAGCTTGAAATAGTTGACATTGGAGGGTGTCAAGGGTCAAGAGTGTTTTATTGTCATGTGTCCCAGATAGAACAATGGCAGTATTACTTGCTGCAGTACAACACAATATGTAAACATGGTACACTGTGAACTATATCATCAACGAGAGGGAAAAATAGTTCAGTGTGTGTATATATACACACACTGTATATAGATCATATATATATACACACATATATTGTTATTGTACTATTATTGTTTGTTTTTGTGAGTGCGTATGAGTGTGTGTATATATATCTATGATACACACAAACTCACACACACACACACACACACACACACACACACACACACACACACACACACACATACAAACACACACGCACGCACACACACACACACACACACACACACACACACACACACACACACACACACACACACACACACACACACACACACACACACACACACACACACACAGTCCGAAGAAGGGCCTTGACCCAAAACATCACCTATTCCTTCTCTCCGGAGATGCTGCATTTTGTGTCTACCACTCACACATCTTATATAATACACACTCATACACAAAAAACAAACAATAATAGTGCAATGATAACAATAATAGTCTCTGATGTTCAGAGCTTATTTGCGGATTGTAGTATTCAATAGCAGAATGGCAATTGGGAAGAAGCTGTCCCTGAACCTGGACTTTACAGTTTTGAGGGTCATGTACCTTCTTCCCGATGGTAGCAGCGAGATGAGAGCGTGGCCAGGATGGTGTGGGTCTCTGATGATGCTGGCTGCCTTTTTGAGGCAGCGACTCCTGTGGATCCCTTCGATGATGGGGAGGTCAGAGCTGATGATAAACCTGGCAGTGTTCACACCTTTTTGCAGTCTTCCTCACTCCTGGACGTTCAAGTTGCCGAACCAGGCCACGATGCAACCAGTGAATGTGCTCTCATCTGTACACCTGTACAAGTTCAAGAGAATCATCATTCTTTATTGTCATCATGCAAAGCAACAAATTGTACAGTGCAAAATGCGAAGACGTTTCTCAGGGAATACCGGAGCATCGCACATAAAAACTTAAACATTTCACGCATAAAATAAAAACAATTAAAAAAACAATCCAGTTTCTGATAAAAACAGTACGAATAGTTTAAAAAAAAGTGCAGGTAAAAAAGCAACATTAAAATACAATTAAAAAAAGTCATAAAATGTACAGGGCAGCTGATTTAAGTGGCCTGAGCCAGTGCAAGAGTTATTAGTCAGTGCCAGTTATTAAATTGTCAGTGCACAAGCAGCAGAATCAGGTGGAATGACTGTTTAGCAGCCTCACAGCCTGTGGAAGGAAGCAGTTTAGCAGTCTGGTTGTCCGGGCTTTGGCTGATGGCAGGAGATCCAGGTGTGTGTGGAGGGGGTGCAGTCTGTGCTCAGTGCTTTTTTCAGGCAGCGGATCTGGAACAGTTCTTGTACCGATGGTAGCGAGACACCAATGATCCTCTCTGCTCCCCTCACTACCCTCTGCAGAGGCTTGCTGTCTGAGCAGTTACAGTTGGAGTACCACATGTTCATGCAGTACGTGAGCACAGACTCCACCGTGCCCCTGTACAAAGTCCTGAGGATGTTGGTGGGAAGTGAGGCTTGTTTGAGTTTCCTCAGGTAGTGCAGTCGCTGATGGGCCTGTTGGACAATCCCAGTGTTGTTCCTGGACCAGGTGAGACTGTCTGTAATTTGCACTCCGAGGAACTTTATGCTCTCCACTCTCTCCACCCAAGTGCCACTGATGTTGAGGGGTGTGTGTTTGGGCTGCGACCTCCTGAAGTCGACAATCATCTCCTTTGTTTTTTCTACGTTTAATTCTAGATTGTTGTTGCCGCACCAGTCCACTAGTTGATTCATTTCCTCCCTGTACATTGTTTCTTCCTCTCCACTGATGAGTCCCACCACTGTGGTGTCATCTGCGAATTTTATAATCCTGTTGTCCCTGAATCTAGCAGCACAGTCATGTGTGAGCAGTGTGAACAACAGCGGGCTGAGCACACAGTCTTGAGGGGAGCCAGTGCTCAGCGTGATCGAGCCTGAGGTGTTCTTGCCAACACGAATCCTCTCTGACATACAGAATCTCCGTAATCTTCTCAGGAAGTAGAGGCGCTGATGTGCTTTATTTATAAATGCATCAGTGTGCTGGGTCCAGGAAAGATCTTCGGAAATCTGCACACCCAGGAATCTCCTCATCCTTCCTCTTCCAAAGTCCACAATCAGTTCCCTGATTTTGCTGGTGTTGAGAGCCAAGTTGTTGTGCTGGCACTTTTTGGTCAATCGGTTGATCTCACTTCTATACAGTGCTGAAGTGGGGGAAAGCAAAAGGATTGGGTATTGTTTAAAGAACAACAGAAGCTAACTAAAAAGACGATACGGGGAGAAAAGATGAGGTACGAAGGTAAGCTAGCCAAGAATATAAAGGAGGACAGTAAAAGCTTCTTTAGGTATGTAAAGAGGAAAAAATTAGTTAAGACCCAAGTTGGACCCTTGAAGACTGAAAAAGGTGAATTTATTATGGGGAACAAGGAAATGGCAGAGGAGTTGAACAGGTACTTTGGATCTGTCTTCACTAAGGAGGACCCAAACAATCTTCCTGGTATAGTAGTGGCCAGAGGATCTGGGGTGACGGAGGAACTGAAGGAAATTCACATTAGACGGGAAATGGTGTTGGGTAGACTGATGGGACTGAAGGCTGATAAATCCCCAAGGCCTGGCAGTCTGCATTCCAGGGTACTTAGGGAAGTGGCTCTAGAAATCGTGGATGCATTGGTGATAATCTTCTAATGTTGGTGAGAGGTGAGGTGAGAAAAAACTTTTTCACCCAGAGAGCTGTGAATTTGTGGAATTCCCTGCCACAGAGGGCAGTGGGGGCCAAGTCACTGGATGGATTTAAGAGAGAGTTAGATAGAGCTCTAGGGGCTAGTGGAATCAAGGGATATGGGGAGAAGGCAGGCACGGGTTATTGATAGGGAACGATCAGCCATGATCACAATGAATGGCAATGCTGGCTTGAAGGGCCATATGACCTCCTCCTGCACCTATTTTCTATGTTTCTATGTTTCTAATGTTCTATAGATTCAGGATCCGTTCCTGTGGATTGGAGGGTAGCTAATGTTATCCCACTTTTTAAGAAAGGCGGGAGAGAGAAAACAGGGAATTATAGACCAGTTAGCCTGACATCGGTGGTGGGGAAGATGCTGGAGTCAATTATAAAAGATGAAATAGCGACACATTTGGATAGCAGTAACTGGATGGGTCCGAGTCAGCATGGATTTACAAAGGGGAAATCATGCTTGACTAATCTTGTGGAATTTTTTGAAGATGTAACTAGGAAAATGGACAAGGGAGAGCCAGTGGATGTAGTGTACCTGGACTTTCAGAAAGCATTTGATAAGGTCCCACATAGGAGATTAGTGGGCAAAATTAGGGCTCATGGTATTGGGGGTAGAGTGCTGACATGGATAGAGAAGTGGTTGGCAGACAGGAAACAAAGAGCAGGGATTAACGGATCCCTTTCAGAATGGCAGGCAGTGACTAGTGGGGTACCGCAAGGCTCAGTGCTGGGACCACAGCTATTTACAATATAGATTTAGATGAAGGGATTCAAAGTAACATTAGCATATTTGCAGGTGACACAAAGCTGGGTGACAGTGTGAACTGTGAGGAGGATGCTATGAGGATGCAGGGTGCCAGTGAGATCGCAGAGAGCCAGTGAGATCGCATCCACTGTTGACCTGTTGTGGCGATAAGTGAACTGCAGTGGGTCGAGGTTTTTGTCGAGGCATGAGTTGATTTGCGCCATGAACAACCATTCAAAGCACTTCATCACCACCGGCGTTAGCGCCACTGGTCGATAATCATTGAGGCACGTCACCTTACTCTTCTTGGGCACCGGTATAATTGATGCCCTTTTAAAGCAGGTGGGAACCTCAGACCTCAGAAGAGAGATGTTGAAAATGTCCATAAAAATTCCAGCCAGTTGGTCCGCACAGGTTTTTAGAACACGACCGGTTTTCCGAACACGAGGATGGTGAATCTATGAAATTCTTTGCCACATAAGGCTGTGGATATTTTTAAGGTGGAGATAGATAGATTCTTGATTAGTACGGGTGTCAGAGGTTAAGGGGGAAGGCAGGAGAATGGGGTTAAGGGGGAGAGATAGATCAGCTATGATTGAATGGCAGAGTAGACTTGATGGGCCGAATGGCCTAATTCTACCGCTATCACTTATGACCTTAGTTCCACCAGGCCTTTCTACTAAATTAGTTTGGGTCAGTGAGGATTTGTGAACGGGGTTTCAGCTTAAAAAGGTAGGAGGATGATTGCAAATCTGGTATCGGTGTCAAATCTGCAGATTTTGTAGGTACAACAGGAAAAGGCTAATTCATACCAGACTTCTCACTGGCACCTGGACTCTGTCAATGTCAGACCTACCGTACATTTTCACATCCGGAACATCAGAATCACAACAAACCCACATTATTTTAAAAGCAAATGAGTACTTAGGCGAGAGTTAGTTCCCAGGTTGTGACGCTGACTGATCAGACGTGTGGCAGAAAATGGAAAAAACGCATTGAGACATCATTGCATCATAGAGCATGGAAACGGTGGTACATAGATGTTCCTTCTACACTAGTCCCACCGACCAACATTTAGTCCTGATCCCTCCAACCTTTTCCTCTCCATGTTCCTGTCTAAATGTCTTTAAAATTAATGTACCTGCCTCAATTATCTCCTCTGGCAACTCGTTCCCGATACCCACCACTCCTGAGTGAGAAAGATGCCAGTCAAGAATCTTTCCCATCTCACCGTAAACCAATGTCCTCTGGTTCATGCTGCTCCTAATGTGGGTCAAAGATTCTTGTGCATTCATCCCATCTATTACAATCAGGCTGAAGAAGGATCCTGCCCCGAAACCATGTTCTCCCTCTCCATTTCACCTGTCCATGTTCTCCACAGATGCTGCCTGACCCGCTGAGTTACTCCAGCACTCTGTGAAACGTCACTTATCCATGTTCTCCACAGATGCTGCCTGACCCGCTGAGTTACTCCAGCACTCTGTGAAACGTCACCTATCCATGTTCTCCACAGATGCTGCCTGACCCGCTGAGTTACTCCAGCACTCTGTGAAACGTCACCTATCCATGTTCTCCACAGATGCTGCCTGACCCGCTGAGTTACTCCAGCACTCTGTGAAACGTCACCTATCCATGTTCTCCACAGATGCTGCCTGACCCGCTGGTATTCATGGTATATATGGTTTGCCTGCTTTCAGTTTGGGGCAGTGAGTAGAAGAGACATGAAGTCTTGCTGCCGCTCTGTAAGACTGTGATGAGGTTACATTTGGGGTATTGCGTGCAGTTCTGGTCACCCCATTACAGGAAGTGGGAGCTGGTGCAGAGGTTTACCAGATTGGTGCTTGGATTAGGGGGTTTTAGCTAGGGCGAGGTTGGACAGACTTGGATTGTTTTCTTTAGAACACCAGAGGTTTTATGAAGACATCATAATCAAAATCATACTTTATTAGCCAAGTATGTTTTGCAACAAACGAGGAATTTGATTTGCCATACAGTCATACCAATAAACAGCAACAAGACACACAAAACACATTTTAACATAAACATCCACCACAGTGACTCTTCCACATTCCTCACTGTGATGGAAGGTGAACAAAAGTTTAATCTCTTCCCTTCTTTGTTCTCCCGCGGTCAGGGGCCTCGAGCAATCCGTTGTCGGGATGATCTTGGCTCCTGTGGCCAGCGGTCCAGCCCTCCGCGTCGGGGCGATCAGCTCCTGCATCGGGGGGATGTCAGCTCCCCTGCGCCGGGCGATCAGACCCTGGGTTGGGGTAATCGAACCTTCTGCGTCGTTGGAGCTTCCCGACATCGGTGTCTACACGAGACTGCGAGCTCCTCGATGCCAAAATCCGCAGGCCATGGTTGGAGCATCGATGGTAAATCCACGTCCCCGCGGTGGGGCTCAAAGTCAGTCTCGAACAAGGCTGCCAGCTCCATGATGTTAGGCCGCAGAGCGACAGGAGATACCATCCAGAAAACAATCGCATCTCCGGCAAGTTAAGAGATTGAAAAAAGTTTCCTCCCTCTCCCTCCCCCACCCCCCACATAAAACAAACCAGAGAACATTAGCACAAACTTTTAAAACCCACTAAACATAACAAAAAAAAGACGCTAAAACAGACAAACTGTTGGCAAGGCTGCCATCTTGCGACGCCCCCTGCTGATAATCATAATAGAAGTATATAAAATCATGAGAGGCATAGATAAGGTAGACAGTCAGAATATTTTTTTCCAGGAAATATCGAATATTAGAGAGCGTAGGTGAGAGAGCGTGAGTGTAAAGGAGATCTGCGGGCACATTTTATAACAAATATAATGCAAATAACAAATAATAAAATAGTCTTTTGCAGTTCAGAGTTCAGAGCTGATTTGATGTTGTGTTTAATAGCCTGATGGCTGTGGGAAGTAGCTGTTCCTGAACCTGGACATTACAGTTTTCAGGCTTCTGTACCTTCTTCCTGATGGCAACGGTGAGATGAGTGTGTGGCCAGGATGGTGTGGGTCCTTGATGATGTAGTCTGCCTTTTTGAGGCAGCGACTGCGTTAGATTCCTTCGACGGTGGAGAGGTCAAAGTCGGTGATGGGCTGGGCAGTGGTCACAACTTTTTGTAGTCTTTCTCGCTCATGTGGGCACGGACATTGTGGGCCGAAGGGCCTGTTCCTGTGCTGGACTGTTCCGTGTTCCATGTTCTATGTTCTAATGCTTACTTGGATCTGACACAAATATCTTGCCTCAGACAATCGCCAGAGAAAAGTTATTGTACTCGACTGTAATATATATTTAGTCTTTGGCAAATAATGAGCATTTTCTTGTGCTCTGTCTAAAAAGATGTACATTTAATTAAACCATCAATTTGAATAAACTATAATTAAAATCTCGGACTTGTAGGGCCGAGATGGCCTGTTTCCGTGCTGTAATTGTTATATGGTTATATGAATGAGCTTCCAGTGGAAGTGGTGGAGGCAGGTTCATTGGTATCATTTAAAAATAAATTGGATAGGCATATGGATGAGAAGGGAATGGAGGGTCATGGTATGAGTGCAGGCAGGTGGGACTAAGGGGAAAAACAAATTTGTTCGGCACGAACTTGTAGGGCCGAGATGGCCTGTTTCCGTGCTGTAATTGTTATATGGTTATATGGTTATATGGTTAAAATGTGTGAAAGCATTGCAGAGTTAATTGTCCTCAACATAAGCAGCAATTTTACCCTTATTGCCCACGTTTGTTTAATTTAGTTTAGAGATACAGCATGGAAACACACGTTTCGGACCACCGAGTCTGTGCCGACTATCGATCGCTCGTTCACACTAGTTCCATATTATCCCACTTTCCCATCCACTCCCTACACACCCAGGGGGGCAATTTGCAGAAGGCCGATTTACCCTCAACCCTGGGGGTGGGAGATTACAACCTTCACGTGGTCCGCCCTGTTTCGACGAAAGCCATTAACCCGGCGTGCACAATCAAATAAGATCAAATAGAACAAGTTGCCCTACAACTTGAGGCTGTGCACGCCATACGCAAGAAGAAGACGGTCTACAAACCTGCACGTCTTTGGGATGTGGGAGAAATCCGGAACGCCCGAATGGAAACCCATGCGTTCGCAGGGAGAACGTGCAAACTCCACACTGACAGCAAGCACCTGAGGTCACGATTGAAGCCGGGACTCTGATGCAGTCGGGCAGCAGCTCTGACAGCTATGCCACGGTGCCGTATAATGTGTCAATCTGTTATCATTTCAAATTTAAGCTTTCTTATTCACATTCCAAATGAAATATTCAACCTTAAAATACAGTGATCGAGACAGAAAGAATGACGCTGTGTCATGTATCACAGGATATTTTGGGTGTTTTTTGAAGTTTTAGGTTAAATTGTCGTTCCACTGAAGTGCTGCAGACTGGAGACCGTTTGCGCTCTTGGTTTGAGATATCTTGTTACACTGCACTCTCATGCTGGATATAGAACCAAGTGTGTTTATAATTAGTAACCAGATAGTAACAAGGGTGGAAGACATCACCCCCAAGTAACATGGTCAATGTAAATAGACTCTTCCTCATATTTATCTCAGTTCATGCCTGCCCTTTCTATTTTCATCTCCCCTGCGATACCCGGGTTAATTTCCAGATTGATATTTTTCCCACGTTGGCTCCTTGTGGCTTCCCACAGTTTCCAGCAGATGTTGCATGTCAGGCTCGGAGCATCCTGGCAGCTCTGCCAGAGTTTCCCTTCTTTCTCCGGCTTCTTTTACCTTCCTTGTCGGTCCTGTGGGAAACAAAATGTGCGGAGGATGAAACTGAGGTTGAATAGGACACATAACAAACTTGTTCAAGGCAAAGGCGTGAGAAAGCGCTGTGTTACTCAATGGCCCGAAGCAAAACCGCTGATGGAAGCTCATGAGTTCATGTGATTGGAGCAGAATTAGGCCATTCGGCCCCAAGTCTACTCCGCCATTCAATCATGGCTGATCTATCTTTCACTCTCAACCCCATTCTCCTGCCTTCTCCCCATGACCCCTGGCACCCTTCAACAAGGATGACCAGTTTGGCCGCTTGACCAGAGTCAACGTGGACCTTTGTTGCCCATCATAGGTGGCAGTTTCTACCTCCAGTACATCATTCAGGAGCCTGATGGCTCTTAAAGACGCACACGTACATGCATCCACACTAGCCCCGGCACATGCTCATGCACACACAGGCACACAGATGCACACTCAGGCACATACACAAGCACACCGATAGGCACAGACACATATTCACACATACAGACACATACATACACAACCAACACACATAGTGAGACACACACACAAACATATCCACCGATGATAAGCACACAAAACCACTCACACACACGCACACACACATAAAACACACACACACACAAAAACACACACACACACATGCACACACACACACACACACACACACATATATATACACACACACACACATACGTATACACGTACACACACAGACTCATACATGCACACACACACACACAAAACACACACACACACA
>NW_026576531.1:147500-160000 GCF_028641065.1 Leucoraja erinaceus | reverse complement strand
GCTCGAAGGGCCGAATGGCCTACTCCTGCACCTATTGCCAATTGTTTAAAAAGTGTTTCCTCGTCTCCGTTCTAAATGGCTTACCCCTTATTCTTAAACTGTGGCCCCTGGTTCTGGACTCCCCCAACATCGGGAACATGTTTCCTGCCTCTAGTGTGTCCAAACCCTTAACAATCTTATATGTTTCAATGAGATCCCCTTTAATCATACTCCAGAGTTAGTAGGCTGGGACTCTATTCCTTGGAGCACAGGAGGATGAGGGGTGATCTTATAGAAGTGTACAAAATCATGAGAGGAATAGATCGGGTAGATGCACAGAGTCTCTTGCCCAGAGTAGAATCGAGAACCAGCGGACATAGGTTTAAGGTGAAGGGGAAAAGATTTAATAAGTGTGACGTTTTTACACAAAGGGTGATGGGTGTATGGAATGAGCTATTGAAGGAAGTAGTTGAGGCAGCAACTATTACAACGTTTAGAAACATAGAAATTAGGTGCAGGAGTAGGCCATTCGGCCCTTCGAGCCTGCACCGCCATTCAATATGATCATGGCTGATCATCCAACTCAGTATCCCGTACCTGCCTTCTCTCCATACCCCCTGATCCCCTTAGCCAGAAGGGCCACATCTAACTCCCTCTTAAATATAGCCAATGAACTGGCCTCAACTACCCTCTGTGGCAGAGAGTTCCAGAGACCCACCACTCTCTGTGTGAAAAATGTTTTTCTCATCTCGGTCCTAAAGGATTTCCCCCTTATCCTTAAACTGTGACCCCTTGTCCTGGACTTCCCCAACATCGGGAACAATCTTCCTGCATCTAGCCTGTCCAACCCCTTAAGAATTTTGTAAGTTTCTATAAGATCCCCCCTCAATCTTCTAAATTCTAGCACGTATAAGCCGAGTCTATCCAGTTTTTCTTCATAAGACAGTCCTGACATCCCAGGAATCAGTCTGGTGAACCTTCTCTGCACTCCCTCTATGGCAAGAATGTCCTTCCTCAGATTTGGAGACCAAAACTGTACGCAATACTACAGGTGTGGTCTCACCAAGACCCTGTACAACTGCAGTAGAACCTCCCTGCTCCTAGACTCAAATCCTTTTGCAATGAAAGCTAACATACCATTCACTTTCTTTACTGCCTGCTGCACCTGCATGCCTACCTTCAATGACTGGTGTACCATGACACCCAGGTCTCGCTGCATCTCCCCCTTTCCCCAATCGGCCACCATTTAGATAATAGTCTGCTTTCCCGTTTTTGCCACCAAAATGGATAACCTCACATTTATCCACATTATACTGCATCTATATATGGATATGACAGGTTTGGAGGGATATGGGCCAAACGCAGGCAGGTGGGACTAGTGTAGATGGCACATGTTGGCCGCTGTGGGCAATTTGGCCGAAGGGCCTGTTTCCACGCTGAATCACCCTAAGCAAAACAGGCAATGGATACATCTTTCCCTGGCTGGTTGGGAATTAGTGAGGGAATAAAGTACTGAAGCTGGATAGCAGGAACTGCAGGTACTCGTTTTTAAAAAAAAAGACACAAAGTGCTGGAGTAACTCAGCGAGTCAGGCAGCATCTGTGGAGAACATGGATAGGTGACGTTTTACAGTGTGCTGGAGTAACTCAGCGAGTCAGGCAGCATCTGTGGAGAACATGGATAGGTGATGTTTCACAGAGTGCTGGAGTAACTCAGAGGGTCAGGCAGCATCTGTGGAGAACATGGATAGGTGATGTTTCACAGAGTGCTGGAGTAACTCAGAGGGTCAGGCAGCATCTGTGGAGAACATGGATAGGTGACGTCCGGGCTTGGGACTATTCTTCAGATGTTAGAAGTTGGAACAATCATTCCTTTGCCCCTATCTCTGAGGGGGAGGTTTTCCACTCTGGCGGGAGGTGGGTATACGGACCATATCCTGTCCGAGGAGATGATAAACTCGGGTACAATTACAATATTTATATATCATTTGGGCAGGTACTGCCGGTAGATTGAGTATAGGAGCAAAGAGATCCTTCTTCAGTTGTACAGAGCCCTAGTGAGACCACACCTGGAGTATTGTGTGCCGTTTTGGTCCCCTAATTTGAGGAAGGACATTCTTGCTATTGAGGGAGTGCAGCGTACGTTTACCAGGTTAATTCCCGGGATGGCGGGACTGTCATATGCTGAGAGAATGGAGCAGCTGGGCTTGTACACTCTGGAGTTTAGAAGGATTAGAGGGGATCTTATTGAAACATATAAGATTGTTAAGGGCTTGGACACTATAGAGGCAGGAAACATGTTCCCGATGTTGAGGGAGTCCAGAACCAGGGGCCAGAGTTTAAGAATAAGGAATACAGCATATAGAGTTGTGAGTCTGTAGAATTCTCTGCCTCAGAGGGCAGTGGAAGCCGGTTCTCTGGAAATTTTCGAGAGCTAGATAGGGCTCTGAAAGATAGTGGAGACAGGACATGGGGAGGAGGCAGGAACGGGGTACTGATTGGGGATGATCAGCCACGATCACATTGAATGGCGGTGCTGACTCGAAGGGCCGAATGGCCTACTCCTGCGCCTATTGTTGTTTTGCCGAATCGTGAGGCCTGTGACTAGTGGCGTGCCTCGCGGTTTGGTGTTGGGCCCACTGCTGTTTGTGGTTGATAGCAATGATTTGGATGACAGTGTACAAGACACAATTAGTAAGTTTGCAAATGACACTAAAGTGGCAGGTAGATAATGAAGATGGTTAACAAAAATCTTTGCTAACAGCAGGATCTTGATCAGTCGGTCAAGTGAGCTGATGAATGGTTAATGGAGTTTAATGCAGACCAGTGTGCGGAGTTGGGTTTTCAGAGTCAATGCAGGAGTCACCGCTAGTCACAGGCCTCCGGTCTGTAAAGTAACCTTCAGCTTTCTTTAGAAACAGAGAAACATAGAAAATAGGTGGAGGAGTAGGCCATTCGGCCCGTCGAGCCTGCACCGCCATTCAACATGATCATGGCTGATCATCCAACTCAGTATGTACCTGCCTTCTCTCCATACCCCGTGATCCCTTTAGCCACAATGGCCACATCTAACTCCCTCTTAAATATAGCCAATGCACTGGCCTCATCTACCATTTGTGGCAGAGAATTCCAGAGATTCACCACTCTCTGTGTGAAAATGTTTTTTCTCATCTCAGTCCTAAAAGATTTCCCCTTTATCCTTAAACTGTGACCCCTTGTTCTGGACTTCCCCAACATCGGGAACAATCTTCCTGCATCTAGCCTGTCCAACCCCTTAAGAATTTTGTAAGTTTCTATAAGATCCCCCCTCAATCTTCTAAATTCTAGCGAGTACAAACCGAGTCTATCCAGTCTTTCTTCTTATGAAAGTCCTGACATCCCAGGAATCAGTCTGGTGAACCTTCTCTGCACTCCCTCTATGGCAAGAATGTCATTCCTCAGATTAGGAGACCAAAACTGTACGCAATACTCCAGGTGTGGTCTCACCAAGACCCTGTACAAGTGCAGTAGAACCTCCCTGCTCCTATACTCAAATCCTTTTGCTATGAATGCTAACATACCATTCACTTTCTTCACTGCCTGCTGCACTGCATGCCTACTTTCAATGACTGGTGTACCATGACACCCAGGTCTCGTTGCATCTCCCCTTTTCCTAATCGGCCACCATTCAGGTAATAGTCTACTTTCCTGTTTTTGCCACCAAAATGGATAACCTCACATTTATCCACATTATACTGCATCTGCCATGCATTTGCCCACTCACCCAGCCTATCCAAGTCATCTTGAAGCCTCCTAGCATCCTCCTCACAGCTAACACTGCCCCCCAGCTTTGTGTCATCCGCAAACTTGGAGATGTTGCATTCAATTCCCTCGTCCAGATCATTAATATATATTGTAAATAGCTGGGGTCCCAGCACCGAGCCTTGCGGTACCCCACTAGTCACTGCCTGCCATTCTGAAAAGGACCTGTTTACTCCTACTCTTTGCTTCCTGTCTGCCAGCCAGTTCTCTATCCACATCAATACTGAACCCCCAATATTGTGTGCTTTAAGTTGGTATACTAATCTTTTATGTGGGACCTTGTCGAAAGCCTTCTGAAAGTCCAGATATAACACATCCACTGTGGCATAACGAGAGGGTGGTGAATCTGTGGAATTTATCGCTGCAGAAGGCTGTAGAGGCCAAGTCAGTGGATATATTTAAGGCAGTGATAGATGGATTCTTGATCAGTACGGGTGTCAGAGGTTATGTGGAGAAGGCTGGAGAATGGGGTTAGGAGGGGGAGATAGATCAGCCATGATTGAATGGCCTCATGATCTTATGATCTTCCATGAGGTCTATTCTCTCTCCAGTTGGCTAGCTCTCCCTGCGTCCCATGCGACCTGACCATCAACACTTTGTACTTTGTGTCTTTCCTGGCATTTTAATCTTGTCCAAACCAATGCAGGGCATGTTGTAAATGTTTAAATTGTTGAAAGCAATGATTCACTGTTGCTTCATTTCAAGGGCTATTGGTTTTAAATCCTTTTGTTATTGATGGGGAAACATGGCGTGAGTTTCACTGTGGAACATCCAGACTCATGTGAGTCACACATTTTACTCTGCCTTTTGGTATTCTACCAATTTGATCATTTCCTCTGCACATCAGTCGTCCATATCCTTGTTCAGACAGAAACCTTCCCATCCACTCACCCACATTTACTCTACAACATCAAAATGTAACCACATCCTCTGTATGGCAGTGGTTAGTTCAATAGGAAACATGTTGAGAAAGGCCAAGCCAATTAAACACCATTCCTGGAAGCAGTACTGACGAGCATTACATAGAACATACAGCAATTCAGCACAGGATCAGGCCCTTCGGCCCACAATGTGTGTACTGAACATGACCTCAACACCAACCCTTATCTGCCCATGTAGGAAGGAACTGCAGATGCTGGTTTATACCAAAGGCAGACACAGAGTGCTGGAGTAACTCAGCGGGTGGGTCAGGCAGCATCTGTGGAGAACATGGATAGGTGACGTTTCACAGAGTGCTGGAGTAACTCAGCGGGTCAGGCAGCATCTGTGGAGAACATGGATAGGTGACGTTTCACAGAGTGCTGGAGTAACTCAGCGGGTCAGGCAGCATCTGTGGAGAACATGGATAGCTGACATGGAGCGAGAGAACATGGTTTCGGGTCAGGATCCTTCTTCAGTCTGATAGTAATAGATGGGATGAATGCACAAGAATCTTTGACCCATATTAGGAGCATCATGAATCAGAGGGCATAGGTTTACGGTGAGATGGGAAAGATTATTGACTGGCATCTATTTCACTCAGGGGTGGTGGGTATCGGGAACGTGTTGCCAGAGGAGATAATTGAGTGCTGGAGGAACTCAGCGGGTAGGGCAGCATCTAAAGCTCTCTATTCGCTGCATATCCATGTGCTTCAATGCCACTCTTGTATCTGCCTCCCCAGGCACCCACCGCCCTCTGTCTACACCACATGCCCCACACAACCACCTTCAACCAGACATAATAACTGCAAGGTGGACACTACCTTGGTGAATCTAGGGTTTGTGTGAAATCTAGGGAGATTTGATGAGAAAGTTGGGGAATAAAGAGATGGGATGAATGTAGGATTAGTGGAGATGGGTGATTGAAAGGGTGGTCACAGTGGGCTGAAGATAACTTTTCCGTGCTGTATCTCTTTTCCATACAGAGAGCAGCATGTGACGGAATGGACCAGTGATGTGCCTGTGGTAATGGTGTGTCTTAGCGATTGCCGCAGGGACCATTGAATATCCACGTTGAAAACATCTGCCACTTTACCTTCTTACCTTCTTCTTATAAGGCATGTTGACTGTCCCTAATCAGCCCCTGTCCATGTTGTGCCTCAGAATCCTCTGCAGTAACTTGCCTACATCGGATATTAGACATACGAGTCGACAGTTTCCAGTATTTTCCTTGCGGCCTTTCTGAAAAAGAAGCAGAACTTTAGCCACCCTCCAGTCTACCAGCACCTCACCTGTGTCTCATTGATAGATCTCAGCTAGGGTGCCTGCAAGCAAGTTCATTTATACAGCACATTTCAGCAACAAGGCAATTCAAAATGTTTTACACAAAGCATTTAAAGCAATCAAAAGCAATTAAAAACACTCATTAAAAAGAATAGAAAATAAAAACAAGCGAAAATAGAATAAGACAAGTATAAAACACAAGTATAAAACTTACAGTGCAGCGTACAAAATTAATAATTTCCCAGGATGGCGGGACTGTCATACGCTGAGAGAATGGAGCAGCTCGGCTTGTACACTCTGGAGTTTAGAAGGATGAGAGGATATCTCATTGAAACATATAAGATTGTTAAGGGCTTGGACACGCTAGAGGCAGGAAACATGTTCCCGATGTTGGGGGAGTCCAGAACCAGGGGCCACAGTTTAAGAATAAGGGGTAAGCCATTTAGAATGGAGACGAGGAAACACTTTTTTCTCACAGAGAGTGGTGAGTTTGTGGAACTCTCTGTCTCAAGAGGGCGGTGGAGGCAGGTTCTCTGGATGCTTTCAAGAGAGAGCTAGATAGGACTCTTAAAGATAGCAGAGTCAGGGGATATGGGGAGAAGGTAGGAACGGGGTACTGATTGGGGATGATCAGCTATGATCACATTGAATGGTGGTGCTGGCTCGAAGGGCTGAATGGCCTACTCCTGCACCTATTGTCTATTGTCTATTGTCTAATTATTTTATTTTATTAAAATTAAAAGCAGAGTCAAACAATAAAGTTTTCAGCCCCGATTTAAACGAACTGAGAGTTAGAGCGGACCTGCATTTTTCTGGAAGTTTGTTCCACATATGTGGTGCATCAAAACTAAACACTGCTTGTCCATGTTTAGTTCTGTCTCTGCGGACAGAAAGCAGACCTGGCGGTGACATCCTCAGAGTTGTGGATGGTTCATAACGCAGCAGAAGATCCCCAATGTATCTTGGCCCCTAAACCATTCAGTGCTTTATAAACCAACAGTAATATTTTGAAATCAATTCTTTGACGGACTGGAAGCCAGTGTAAAGAGTTCAAAACTGGATTGACGTGATCCACTGTCTTGGTGTTAGAGAGGACTTGAGCAGCAGCGTTCTGAATCAGCTGCAGCTGTCTAATCATTTTTTTAGGCAGACCTGTGAAGAAAGCATTACAGTAGTCGTCTACTGAAGGTTAATACATGGACAAGTGTTTCCAAATCCTGCTGAACCAGAAGTCCTTTAACCCTTGATATATTCTTCAGGTGATAGTAGGCTGACTTAGTAATCATCTTAAAGTGGCTAAAGAAGGAACTGCAGATGCTGGAAAATCGAAGGTACACTAAAGTGCTGGAGAAACTCAGCGGGTGCAGCAGCATCTATGGAGCGAAGGAGATAGGCAACGTTTCGGACCTAAACCCTACTTCAGACTGATGGGGGGGGGGGAGGCGGGGAGGAGAAAGGAAAAAGGAGGAGGAGCCCGAGGGCTGGGGTAGGAATGGGAGGAGACCGCAAGGGTTAACAGAATTGGGAGAATTCAATGTTCATGCCACCAGGATGCAGACTCCCCAAGCGGAATATGAGGTGCTGCTCCTCCAAATTCCGGTGTTGCTCACTCTGGCCATGGAGAAGGCCCAGGACAGAAAGGTCGGATATGGAATGGGAGGGGGAGTTGAAGTGCTGAGCCACCGGGAGGTCAGGTTGGTTATTGCGGACCGAGCGGAGGTGTTGGGCGAAGCGATTGCCAAGTCTACGTTTGGTCTCACCGATGTAGATCAGCTGACATCTAGAGCAGCGGATGCAATAAATGAGGTTGGAGGAGATGCAGGTGAACCTCTGTCGCACCTGGAACGACTGCTTGGGTCTTGACATTCAGATCTGAGTCCATGACTACATCAAGAGTTCTGGCTTTGTCTGTGGGTTTTAACATTGCCGATTGGAGCTGATCACTGACTTTTAATCGTTCCTCGTTGGCTCCAAAAACAACGACCTCAGTTTTGTCTTTGTTTAATTGAAGAAAGTTTTGGCATCCAATCGTTGATTTGTTCGATACACTTACTCAGTATTCGTATTGGGATTTCCTGTCCCTGGTTGTAGAGGCAAACAGCACAGACACTGGCACAGAGGTTCACCTGCATCTCCTCCAACCTCATCTATTGCATCCGCTGCTCTAGATGTCAGCTGATCGATCTACATCGGTGAGACCAAGCGTAGGCTTCACAGAACAATTCCACTCGGTTCTCAATAACCAACCTGATCTCCCGGTGGCTCAGCACTTCAACTCCCCCTCCCATTCCAAATCCGGCCTTTCTGTCCTGGGCCTTCTCCATGGTCAGAGTGAGGACCACCGCAAATTGGAGGAACAGCACCTCATATTTCACTTGGGTGGTTTGTACCCCAGCAGTATGAACATTGAGTTCTCTAATTTCACGTAGTCCCTACTGTCTCCTCAGCTCTCCCTCAACCCACTGGCTCCACCTCTTCCTTCCAGTTGTGGGGAGAGTCTGGGTGTGTTTGCGCTGGGGTGTAGCAGATGTAGATGGGACATGACTGAGATGGATAAAATACCTCATAGGGTATTGATAGGATACAGTTCCACTTCAGTTTATTGTAGCAATGTTACAAAGTTTTGAGATTAAAAAAATCAAGTCTGCAATGTATCCCATCAGATAAAGCATAAAAAGAAGTTTAATTTGACATGTAATTCACTTTCATATCTTCAGTATTAAAAATGTTATGGTCATTTTCATACTCGGAAATTAGCATCTTGTTCCCTATTGATTTTCCATTGACTTAACACAAAAGTCGTGATCAAGGACAATGAAATGGCCATAACTTTATTAAAAATTAAGAGAACTGAAAGACATTTTCAGTTATTATAGAATCTATAGTATAGATAGAAGCATTCTGAAACAAATTTGAAACAATCTTACTTGGATGACCTGAAATTAAAGCATAAACTTAAAGCATAAGTTAGTTACCCAATTGTAGCTAATTCCAAAATGTAATTACTAGATCTAAACATCTATCCATTTCTTAAGAAAAGATTAACATTTTTAAATAGCCTAAGTGTCCAAAGAACATTCACACAAGAATTCATAATAAAACATGATTTTTAAATCTCATTGACATCAATTTATAGGCCAAATGGAAGGGATTTAGTGTTCAATTGCTGTAAATTAATGGCCATTTAAATTAGCTTCAGAATTATCTTTAGAAAGGAGATAAGGAGAGATTTATTTAGTCAGAGGGTGGTGAATCAGTGGAATCCATTGCCACAGACGGCTGTGGAGGCCAAGTTAATGGTGATAAACAGACTTTTGATTAGTACGGGTGTCAGGGGTTTTGGGGAGAAGGCAGGAGAATGGGGTTGAGAGGGAGAGATAGATCAGCCATGATTGAATGGTGGAGTAGACTTGATGGGGTGGATGGCCTCATTCTGCTCCTCGAACTTGTGAACCTATGAAGAGAGAAGGTATAATCACCGACAGTTTAAATAATGTCCTTTCCCTTCACGTTTGACATCTGTTTAAAACTGATTCACACAGGTTGGCGAGATCTCAGCTTCCTGCACAGACACTTCAACAAATAAATTAGGATGTTGAGATAACATGCATTGCAACAGAACCGAGATAAACGGAAGTTTTATGTCATTATACTATTGATTGTAAATCTTGCAATTAAATGAGTATTATTTGAGTGCTTAACATTCCAGTTTGTCCCCACCCACCCCTCCCTCTGTCAAACTGCAGAAAGCTGCCATTCAATTTGCCCCTAGTCCATTGCACTCCAGATTTTGACTACAAACTGCAGAAAAAAACACTCAGATCACTTTTTTATTCTTCAAGAAAGAACTGCAGATGCTGGAAAAATCAAAGGTAGACAAAAATGCTGGAGAAACTCAGTGGGCGAGGCAGCATCTGTGGACCAAAGGAATAGGCGACGTTTCGGGTCGAGACCCTTCAGGGTCCTTCGCTCCATAGATGCTGCCTCGCCCGCTGAGTTTCTCCCCCTTTTACTTTTTTATTCTTTGTCATTCATCCAAATTCTGCCGTCTCTGGCCCGCATTCAAGATATGGTTCATCCTTCGATCTGTTCGCATGGTTGAGGAATCATACGCAAGAGGTCACGGCTTTAAGGTGAGAGTCACACAGCAATGAAACTGGCCCTTAGTCCCAACTCGTGCAGACCAAGATGCCCCATCTACACTAGTCCCACATGCCCACATTTGGCCCATATCCCTCTCAACCTGTCCTATCCATGTACCTGTCCAAATGTCTTTTAAATGTTGTTATATTTTCTGCCTCCTCTGGCAGCTCGTTCCATACACCTATCACCCTCTGTGTGAAACTGTTGCCTCTCAGGTTCCTGTTAAATCTTTTCCCCATCACCTTAAACCAACGTCCTCTGGCAGACACAGTTACTGGAGTAACTCAGCGGGTCAGGCAGCATCTGTGGAGAACATGGATTGGTGGCATTTCACATAGTGCTGGAGTAACTCAGCGGGTCAGGCAGCATCTGTGGAGAACATGGATAGGTGACGTTTCACAGAGTGCTGGAGTAACTCAGCGGGTCAGGCAGCATCTGTGGAGAACATGGATTGGTGGCATTTTCACATAGTGCTGGAGTAACTCAGCGGGTCAGGCAGCATCTGTGGAGAACATGGATAGGTGACGTTTCACAGAGTGCTGGAGTAACTCAGCGGGTCAGGCAGCATCTGTGGAGAAAATGGATAGGTGACGTTTCACAGAGTGCTGGAATAACTCAGCGGGTCAGGCAGCATCTGTGGAGAACATGGATAGGTGACATTTCACAGAGTGCTGGAGTAACTCAGCGGGTCAGGCAGCATCTGTTGAGAAAAAGGATAGGTGACGTTTCACAGAGTGCTGGAGTAACTCAGCGGGTCAGGCAGCATCTGTGGAGAAAAAGGATGGGTGACGTTTGGGGTTGGGACCCTTCTTCCGACTGATTCACTTCTTCAGGTCTGAGCTACTGGAAGAGGTAGTTGAGGCTGGGACTATCACAATGTTTAACAAACAGTTAGATATATAGATAGACAATTAGACATAGAATCTTAAGAAACAAGATGGATGGGGCAGGTTTGGAGGGTTATGGGCCAAATACAGGCAGGTGGGACTAGTGTAGCTGGGACATGTTGGCCAGTATGGGTAAGTTGGGCCGAAGGGCCTGTTCCCACACTGTATCACTCTGGTTCAAAGTCCGGTGCAAGAGTCAGCGGCCGTTGCTCAATTCACTTCAATTTTCAATTAAAAAACTTTATTGGCATGATAAAAAAACATTGTTATATTTCCAAAGTATAAAACATGACATACATGTTTAAAATGCATAAGTATAAATACAAGTATACAGTGCATGGATATATATGTCCCTGTACATAAACTCGCAATAGACCTATAGCCATTTATTGATTGCTACACGTTCTTGCAGCTGTAAGCAGTACAACTTCATTGGCTATATTTAAGAGGGAGTTAGATGTGGCCCTTGTGGCCAAGGGTATCAGAGGGTATGGAGAGAAGGCAGGTACGGGATACTGAGTTGGATGATCAGCCATGATCATATTGAATGGCGGTGCAGGCTTGAAGGGCCGAATGGCCTACTCCTGCACCTAATTTCTATGTTTTCTATGTTTCTAACACAATAGCAAGTTTAGCAATTCAATATTAATGTCTTAGTGTTAATTAATGTCAATTAGTGTGTGCGTACATATGTGCATGTTGGTCATTCACTGTCTCTCAGGTTGTGGCATGCTGTTACGGATTGTGCACCAAGTTGTGCCGTATTTCCTTCGCCAAGGGTTATTCTTAGTTTTGATGTATCATCTAGTTCTTTAAAATCAGGGGTTGCCACACTGAGTTTGTCAAAGTATGCTTTCCTTGTTTTGTCAAATTTGTTGCATTTTAGGAGGAAGTGCACCTCTGTTTCAATCTCATCTGTCAAACAGTGGCCGCATATTCTGTTTTCTCTTGTTTGCCAGAATCTCTTCTGTCTTCCATTTTCAACTGCCAAATAGTGGTCACTTAACCTGTATTTGGTGAGGGTCTGTCTCTGCTTTATGTCTCTAACAGTTGAGAGATAGTCTGCCAATTTATAATCTCTTTTTAGGGCACGGTAACATTCTAATCTGCTTTGGCTTTTGGTTTCTTTATCCCAATGTTCCAAATACGTTTCTTTACATTGTTTGATAATTTGGTTCACTCTAACTGGTGATTGGGGGTCAGTATTGATCTGAGGCCGGTCAGGGTGTAACTGGATAGGGTTTAACTGAATAGGGGTTGTTAGTCTCAGTACCAACTGACACAGGGAACTCTATTCTGGGCTCCCCTCTTGTGTTTGAAGGGCTTTAAACTGGAGGGTATCGGGGGGTCTAGATTTAAGGTGATTCCAAAACTGTAGTGCTCTTTTCTGGATATTTATTATCAGTGGGTATCTGCCTAGTTCCGCCCTACATGCGTTTGTTGGTGTTTTCCTTTGGATACGGAGGGTGTTCTGACAAAATTCCGCATG
>NW_026576531.1:57500-145000 GCF_028641065.1 Leucoraja erinaceus | reverse complement strand
CTTGTGGAGCTTTAGACACACAAAGAACTGCAGATGCTGGAAACTTGAGCAAAACACAGAGTGTCTGAAGAAGGGTTTCGGCCCGAAACATTGCCTATTTCCTTCGCTCCATAGATGCTGCTGCACCCGCTGAGTTTCTCCAGCACTTTTGTCTACGTTGGAATAACCCGACGGGTCAGGCAGCATCTCTGGAGAAAAGGGTCACCCATTCCTTCTCTCCACAGATGCTGCCTGTCCCACTGAGTTACTCCAGCTTTTTGTGTCCATCTTTGGTGTAAACCTGCATCTGCAGTTTCTTCTTATCCACAAACTCCTGAGGCTCATTGTACGGGGTATAATTGTGCACTCACACTACCTACTCTAGTGATTTTAGACACCTCCATAAGATCACTCCTCACCCTCCTAAGCAGCGTGGAGTAAAGAGCCAGCCCACCTACCCTCCCCCTGTAGCTCAAGCCCTCAAGTCCTGGCAACATCATCGTAAATCTTCTCTCCACCTTTCACAGCAGGAATGAAGTTTGGTGAGGAGATTAATGTGGGCTGAGGAACAGTATATTCAATGTGAAATAACAAAATAAAATAGAACATAAATGGTGTAGGTTCTACAAGTATGCAGTTTAAAGTACCTACGGAGGGAGCTTTCACGATAATGACATCTCATCAGGAATGCTGCTGGAGGCATGGAATTTTGCATCACTTTTTAAGCCAACTAGATTTTGTCAAAGACTAGATGGCACAGCTTTAAGGTGAGAGGGGCAAAGTTTAAAGGAAATGTGGGGAACAAGTTCTTTATACAGAGGGTGGTGGGTGCCTGGAACACGTTGCCAGGGGTGGTGGTGGAGCCAGATACCATTGTGGTGTTGAAGAGCCTTTTAGATTGAGGGTCAGAAGAAGGGTCCCGACCAAACACGTCACCTATCCATGTTCTCCACAGATGCTGCCTGACCCGCTGAGTTACTCCAGCACCCTGTGAAACGTCACCTATCCATGTTCTCTACAGATGCTGCCTGACCCGCTGAGTTACTCCAGCACTCTGTGAAACGTCACCTATCCATGTTCTCCACAGATGCTGCCTGACCCACTGAGTTACTCCAGCACTCGGTGTGAAACGTCACCTATCCATGTTCTCCACAGATGCTGCCTGACCCACTGAGTTACTCCAGCACTCTGTGAAACGTCACCTATCCATGTTCTCCACAGATGCTGCCTGACCCGCTGAGTTACTCCAGCACTCTGTGAAACGTCACCTATCCATGTTCTCCACAGATGCTGCCTGACCCGCTGAGTTACTCCAGCACTACACTGTGTGTATTTTTCAGGTGGCCACATGGATATTCAGTTATACGTGCAGGTAGATAAGAGTTGGTCTTGGCATCATGTTGGGCACAGACATTGTGGGCCGAATGGCCTGTTCCTGTGCTTAAGCGTTCTATGTGAACTTTAAAGATAACCAATATATTGGAGTGGAACCGACATTCTGGCAGGCAGGTGGGGTTTGAACTAAACGGTGGGGGGGTGGGAAGAGTCAACAAGTATGCGTGCAAGTTAAGAATATGATATAGTTGGGATTACGGAGACATGGCCCCAGGGTGACCAAGGCTCAACATGCAGCGGTATTCGATATTCAGGAAGGATAGACAGAAAGGAAGAGGAGATGGGGTGGCATTGCTGGTTAAAGAGGAGATTTATGCACTAACGAGGGGAGACATTAGCTTGGATGCTGTAGAATCCGTATGGGTAGAACTGCAAAATAGCCATGGGTAGAAAACGCTTGTTAGAGTTGTACGCAGACCACCAAACAGCAGTCATGAGGTTGGGGACAGCATCAAACAGGAAATTAGAGATTAGCAAAGGTACAGCAGTTATCTTGGGTGACTTTAATCTACATGTAGATTGGGCCAACCAACTTGGTAGCAGCGCTGAAGGAATTAAATGTGACATCTCCAAGTTTGCGGCTGGGCTTGTACACTCTGGAATTTAGAAGGATGAGAGGGGATCTTATTGAAACATATAAGATTATTAAGGGTTTGGGCACGCAAGAGGCAGGAAACATGTTCCCGATGTTGTGGGAGTCCAGAACCAGGGGCCACAGTTTAAGAATAAGGAGTAAGCCGTTTAGAACGGAGACGAGGAAACACTTTTTCTTACAGAGAGTGGTGAGTCTGTGGAATTCTCTGCCTCAGAGGGTGGTGGAGGCAGGTTCTCTGGATGCTTTCAAGAGAGAGCTAGATAGGGCTCTTAAAGATAGCAGAGTCAGGGGATATAGGGAGAAGGCAGGAACGGGGTACTGATTGGGGATGATCAGCCATGATCACTTTGAATGGCGGTGCTGGCTTGAAGGGCCGAATGGCCTATTCCAGCATCTATTGTCTATTAAAGATGGGTGGCAGTGTGAGCTGAGATGACAATTAAATTGACTCTTGACTCTTGACTCTTGACTCTTGAGGATGCTATGAGGCTGCAGGGTGACTTGGACAGGTTGGGTGGATGGGCAGATGTATGGCAGATGCAATATAATGTGGATAAATGTGAGGTTATCCACTTTGGTGGCAAAGAACAGGAAGGCAGATTATTATCTGAATGGTGTCAGATTAGGGAAAGAGGAGGAGGTGCAACGAGACCCGGGTGTACTTGTACATCAGTCACTGAAAGTAAGCATGCAGGTACAGCGGGCAGTGAAGAAAGCTAATGGACCATTACAAGAGGATTTGAGTTTAGGAGCAAGGAGGTCCTACTGCAGTTGTACAGGGCCCTGGTGAGACTGCACCTGGAGTATTGTGTGCAGTTTTGTTCTCCTAATTTGAGGAAGGACATTCTTGCTATTGAGGGAGTGCAGCGTAGGTTCAGCAGGTTAATTCCCAGGATGTCGGGACTGACATATGATGATAGAATGAGTTGAAATCACTGGAATTTAGAAGGATGAGAGGGTATCTTATAAAAACATATAAAACTCTTAAAAGATTGGACAGGCTAGATGCAGGAAAAATGTTCCCGATGTTGGGGGAGTCCAGAACCAGGGGTCACAGTTTAAGAATAAGGAATCGGCCATTTAGGACTGAGATGAAGAAAAACATTTTCACCCAGAGAGTTGTGAATTTGTTAAATTCTCTGCCACAGAAGGCAGTGGAGGCCAGTTCACTGGATGTTTTCAAGAGAGGGTTAGATTTAGCTCTGAGGGCTAACGGAATCAAGGGATATGGGGAAAAAGCAGGAACGGGGTACTGATTTTAGATGATTAGCCGCGATCAGATTGAATGGCGGTGCTGGCTGCAAGGTCCGAATGGCCGACTGCACCTATTTTTCTATGTTTCTATTTTTAGTTTTAAATGTGTTCCTAAGTTGCACAAAGTGTGGGGAAAGTGTGTAAGTGATTGTGATGGATGGGGTGTTGGAGGAGGTGGTTGAGGAATCGTTTCTAAGCTCCAAGGCAGATATGAAGATGGGATTGGTGCTTTGTTTGGGTTGCAAGTGAGCAGAGGTCAGTATTGAAGGGGAGAAGCCGTCTGTCGCAGAGAGTGACCTTGGAAGGTTAACGGCTTGGAATTTCCTGAAGGAGACGTGAGGGGCTTGAACTGCCCTTTCAACACAAACACCAGGCCGGCCGGCCCCCTCAAAGCAATGCCCTGGGTTATTCCCAGCAATGCCGCAAGCCCGCAATAGCTCAGCACACAAAAGCCCCAGGGAGTCTGGAGCTGTTTCTGATTAAGGATCAGATGCCTAATCAAAACAGCACGTGCAAGGCACAGGCATGGCTGGTAGCATAACACCCTCAGGCAGGCCGACACATGAGCGGCATAAGTTACAAGTGGGAGCAGGGACAAGCCACCAAGTCCTGCGTTATCAGCTCCGCTCCCTGCCCTGCTAATCCCCTCCAGCTATTTCTACTTTAGTTTAGTTTAGAAACACAGTGTGGAAACAGGCCCTCCTGCCCACCTAGTCTGCACCTACATGCGATCCCCGCACACTGACACTACCCTACACACGCTAGGGACAATTTACATTCATACCAAGCCAATTAACCTACAAACCTGTACGTCTTTGGAGTGTGGGAGATCATAAGATTTAGGCCATTCGGCCCATCGTGTCCACTCCGCCATTCAATCATCGCTGATCTATCCCTCCCTCTTAACCCCATTCTCCTGCCTTAGACAATAGACAATAGGTGCAGGAGTAGGCCATTCAGCCCTTCGAGCCAGCATCACCATTCAATATGAACTTGGCTGATCATTCACAATCAGTACCCCGTTCCTGCCTTCTCCCCAAATACCCTGACACCGCTATCTTTAAGAGCCCTATTTAGCTCTCTCTTGAAAGTATCCAGAGAACTGGCCTCCACTGCCCTCTGAGGCAGAGAATTCCACAGACTCACCACTCTCTGTGAGAAAAAGTGTTTCCTCATCTCCGTTCTAAATGGCTTACCCCTTATTCTTAAACTGTGGCCCCTGGTTCTGGACCCCCAACATCGGGAACATGTTTCCTGCCTCTAGCGTGTCCAAACCCATAATAATCTTATATGTTTCAATAAGATATCCTCTCATCCTTCTAAACTCCAGAGTGTACAAGCCCAGCTGCTCCATTCTCTCAGCATATCACAGTCCCGCTATCCTGGGAATTAACCTGGGGAACCTACGCTGCGCTCCCTCAATAGCCTTCTCCCCATAACCTCTGACACTCGTACTAATCAAGAATCTATCTATCTCTGCTTTCAAAATATCCACTGACTTGGCCTCCACAGTGGCAAAGAATTCCACAGATAAGTGGGAGGAAACAGCAGATCTCGGAGAAAATCCACGCAGGTCACGGGGAGAACGTACAAACTCTGTCCTGACAGCACCCGTGGTCAGGATGGAAGCCGGGTCTCTGGCGCCGTGAGGCAGCAACTCTACCGCTGCGCCACCGTGCCACAACCATATAGTCTGAAAAAACATCACCTGGTCCTTTTCTCAAGTGATGCTGCCTGACCCGCTGAGTTAGTTCCGCTTTTGTTTACCAATGTTCGAGCTCCCTGCATTCACTGTGGATATTGCATATCTTGCACTTTTATAGTGACAACAAGCTGGGATTGACATTGGGATTAAGTTGGTTAGTTTGGATGTCAGGGGCTATGGGGAGAGGGCAGGAGAATGGGGTTAGGATGGAGAGATAGATCAGGCACGATTGAATGGTGGAGTAGACTTTATAGGCCGAATGGCCTCATTCTATCCCATGCACAAATCTCAACGGCCAGTTACTGTTAAAAGAGCATAGAATCTAGAACAGTACAGCACAGCAACAGGCCCTTTGGCCCATAGTGTCCATGCTGAACATGATGCCAACATATCGGGGTGAGACTGGTCCGTGATTATGCTGCTCTCTACGGTGTATCTGTGGCAAGAGGGCAAATGGCAGAACCTCATCTTCATTACAACAAAGGGCAGCACAGTGGCGCAGCAGTAGAGTTGCTGCCTCACAGCGCTAGAGACCCGGGTTCAATCCTGACTACGGGTGCTGTCTGTACGGAGTTTGTATGTTTTCCCCGTGACCTGCGTGGGTTTTCTCCAGGAGATTCGGTTTCCACCCACACTCCAAAGACGTGCAGGTTTGTAGATTAATTGGCTTTGGTAAAGATTGTAAATTGTCCCTAGTGTGTAGGATAGTGCTGGTGTACGGGGATTGCTGGCCCCAAGGTCCTGTTTCCGCACTCTATTTCTAAGCTAGTAAACTATTAGCCCTGCCCCATGGTACGAGTTCATTCCAAGAGCTCTCCCGAGTTAAAAAAAAATCAAACTCGTGGTAAGCACGGAGAATGAACATATCGGGTACGTTGGAGCTCGGGGACGTCTCTTAGCGGCTCGTAACACTAACAGCATGTACTTGGGAAGACTCGCTAACGGCAGGTAAGCTTGAGAAGACTCGTGAAGATTTTTCACACGTTGAAAAATGTCTACGAGAGCCCCGAGTACCGACGAGTGGCCATTACCGTAAATCTCCGAGTTTGTATCAGGGCAAACTCGGGAGAGCTCTTGGAATGAACTTGTCCCGTGAGACAGGGCTTTAAATCTAGAGTCAAGAGTATTTAATTGTGATATGTAACCACAGACGAACACTGATGTTCTTCCTTGCTGTAGCACAAGAGGCCTATTATAGACAATAGGAGCAGGAATAGGCCAATCGGCCCTTCGAGCCAGTACAATAATACACTGATAATTCTGTTGTGTTATATATTTTGTTGTGCCGCTGCAAGCAAGAATTTCATTGTTCTACCTGGGACATAGGACAATAAAACACTCTCGACTCTTGGCTTTTGACCCTTGATAATGAATACAACAATACAAACAATCAACTGTAAATATTGGAGTGCAGCGTAGGTTCACAAGGTTAATCCCCGGGATGGCAGAACTGTCAAATGTTGATAGAATGGAACGGCTGGGCTTGTACACTCTGGAATTTAGAAGGATGAGAGGAGATCTTCTTGAAACATATAAGATTGTTAAGGGATTGGACACACTAGAGGCAGGAAACATGTTCCCGATGTTGGGGGAGTCCAGAACCAGGGGCTACAGTTTAAGAATAAGGGGTAGGCCATTTAGAACGGAGACGAGGAAAAACATTTTCACCCAGAGAGTGGTGAGTCTGTGGAATTCACTGCCTCAGAGGGTGGTGGAGGCCGGTTCTCTGGATGCTTTCAAGAGAGAGTTTGATAGAGCTCTTAAAGATAGAGGAGTCAAGGGATATGAGGAGAAGGCAGGAATGGGGTTGTGAATGATCAGCCATGATCACATTGAATGGTAGTGCTTGCTCGAAGGGCCAAATGGCCCACTACTGCACCTATTGTCTTTTGTAATACTCAGAAGCCATGACATTGCAATACGGAAGTCCGTAGTGAAATTAATGATACAGTACAAAGATGATCCCAGTTGTAGATGTCATGGAAAACACGGCTGTGAGCAGATAAAGTGTGTAAACTCTGAGACAGGGGCGTGGTGAGAGAACACAGGACACTTTGTCAGCATCTTCCATTGACAAACAAAGTGCGATGGATCTGTGTCTTTCAGCTCGTGCTCGTGACACTGACATTGCAGAGGTTTCCTGGCCATGAGCGAATGCTTTGGTTCAGTCCTGGGCGGGCAGGCACCGACTGCTGCACCAAATCACCTCTCTCTCTGCACTAACCGCTTTACAATTCTCCACCCTGTTTCCTCCGCTACTTCACAGAGAGCCGTGCTGTAAACCACCAGGAAAGGGTCACGTCTTTTAAATATTACGTTTCAACTCACAAAGGGGGATTTAGACCTGATGAGCTGTTCTGGCCTCTGCAGGCCTCAACTTCATTCTGTCATCTACTTAGCACTCAAACACAATGAGGGCAGGCTCTCAAAGCAGGCAACTAGCATGGGTGGACGGGGTCAATGGTGAGAGGAACGAGGAATGCTGGAAACACTCGGCAGGTCAGGCAGCATCTGTGGAAAGCCAACATCAACAAAGTCAAGTTCCTGGCATCCAACCTAGGATGCTCGAGTCATAGATTCAGAGAGTGATACAGTGTGGAAACAGGCCCTTCCGCCCAACTTGCCCACACAGACCAACAATGTCCCAGCTACACTAGTCCCACCTGCCTGCGCTTGGACCATATCCCTCCAAATCTGTCCAATCCATGTACCTGTCTAACTGTTTTCTAAACTATAGGATAGTCCCAGCCTCAACTATCTCCTCTGGCAGCTTGTTCCATACACCCACCACCCTTTGTGTGAAAACGTTACCCCTCAGATTCCTATTAAATCTTTCCCCCTTCATCTTGAACCTATATCCTCTGGTCCTCGATTCCCCTACTCTGGGTAAAAGACTGAGCATCTACCCGGTCTATTCCTCTCATGATTTTATACACCTCTATAAGATCAGCCCATATCCATGGAATAGAGATCCAGCCTTCTCAACCTCTCCCTATAGCTCACACCCTCTAGTCCTGGCAACATCCTCATAAACCTTTTCTGAACCCTTTCAAGCTTGACAATATCTTTCCTATAACATGGTGCCCAGAACTGAACACAATACTCTAAAGTCTGAAGAAGATTTTCGGCCCGAAACGCTGCCTATTTCCTTCGCTCCATAGATGCTGCTGCACCCGCTGAGTTTCTCCAGCGCTTTTGTCTACCTACAATATTCTAAATGCAGTCTCACCAACGTCTTATACAACTGCAACATGACCACAATACAGTCAGATGAAGGCCAAAGTGCCAAAAGCCTTTTTGACCACCTTATCCACCTGCGACTCGACCTTCAAGGAACCAATTTGTGTAAGAAGGAACTGCAGATGCAGATTTAAACTAAAGATAGACACACAAAGCTGGAGTAACTCAGGAGACTATTTGTGTTCAAGTCACTGAAGCAGATCTGCAGTCAGACACTACAGTTGCTGTACACTTTTAAATCTCTCTGTACACTGTGAATGGCTTGATTGCAACCATGTATTGTCTGCTCCGCTGACTGGTCAGCATGCAACAAAACAGTTCACTATACCTCGGCACATGTGACAATAAAATAAAACTATCAAACTATCTCAACAAGGCAGCCAGCATCTTCAGAGAGCCACACCACCCTGGCCACACTCTTATCTCGCTGCTACCATCAAGAAGAACATACAATAGACAATAGGTGTAGGAGTAGGCCATTTGGCCCTTCAAGCCAGCACCGCCATTCAATGTGATCATGGCTGATCAGTACCCCGTTCCTGCCCTCTCCCCATATCCCCTGACTCCGCTATCTTTAAGAACTCTATCTAATTCTCTCTTGAAAGCATCCAGAGAACCGGCCTTCATCGCCCTCTGAGGAAGAGAATTCCTCAGACTCACAACTCTCTGTGTGAAAAAGTGTTTCCTCATCTCCGTTCTAAATAGCTTACTCCTTATTCTTAAACTGTGGCCCCTGGTTCTGGACTCCCCCAGCATCGGGAACATGTTTCTTGCCTCTAGCGTGTCCAAGCCCTTAATAATCTTATATGTTTCAATAAGATCCCCTCTCGTCCTAAACTACAGAGTGTATAAGCCCAGCCACTCCATTCTCTCAGCACATGACAGTCCCGCCATCCCGGGAATTAACCTGGTGAACCTACGCTGCACTCCCTCAATAGCAAGAATGTCCTTCCTCAAATTTGGAGACCAAAACTGCACACAATACTCCAGGTGTGGTCTCACTAGGGCTCTGTACAACTGCAGAAGGACCTCTTTCCTCCTAAATTCAACTCCTCCTGTTATGAAGGCCAACATGCCATTGGCTTTCTTCACTGCCTGCTGTACCTGCATGCTTACTTTCAGTGGCATGAAAACAGGGGCATGAAAAGCGTGACCTCCAGGTTCAAGAACAGCTTTTTGATCGGAGCATGGAAGTGTAGGGAATAGAGGGATGTGAATCATGTACAGGCCGATGAGATCAGCCATCATGTTCTGCACAAACTGTGAGGGTCAGGGCCAGTTCCCATGTTGTTCTATATCCATAAGTGATAGGAGCAGAAAAAGGCCATTCAGCCCATCAAGTCTATTCCGACATTCAATCATGGCTGATCTATCTCTCCCTCCTAACCCCATTCTCCTGCCTTCTCCCCGTAACCCCTGACACCCGTACTAATCAAAAATCTATCTCCGCCTTAAAAATATCCATTGATTTGGCCAAAACCCAGCAGCAAGAAGCGATTTGGGAACTATGAATACTTTAAAAGTAATAGATGACATGAATGAAAGATCACACTTGGAATTTGTAAATGGAAGAGAAGGCCTAACAAGCATGTCATTAAATCATGAACAAATATCCAGTTTGCAGCCGTACTCATGACAACACAGGGAAAAAAATCATGACACAAGGATCTGCAGAATCTTGAGCAAAACACAAAGTGCTGGAGGAACTCTGCAGGTCAGGCAGCATCTGTGGGGACAATGGACAGATGGTATGTTGGGTCAGCACCCTGCAAGGGCCAGGAAGCGAGCGGGCAGGATCATCCCTGACCCCTCTCATCCTGGCCACAAACTCTTTGAATCACTTACCTCTAGAAGGCGACTCCGGACTGTCAAAGCTGTCACAGCCAGACATAAAAACAGTTTTTATCCACGAGTAGTTGCTCTACTCAACAGCCAAAAATCTGTAGCCTCCCTTTGATCTGGTATTTTGTTGGTTCACATGCTTGATCAATGGTGTTTTATCATTAATGATTTAGTATTATTAATCTTTACTGTTTTCTGAGTAATTCGTAACTGTCATGTTGTTACTTGTGGGCGGAGCACCAAGGCAAATTCCTTGTATGTGAATACATGGCCAATAAACTTACTTACTTCTTCTGACTGATGGAGGAGGGGGCAGAGAGCTGGAGACACTGGCCTTGACGGACAAAGTGCAAGTGGTTTGTGAAAATGTTGTAAGGCTATGATTTACGCAGGAAAAATATGTGTTCTAATTTTTTCTCAGTACAAAGGTGCTAAAATGCTGCATTTGTTCTGTAAAAGCTTTGCAGCGCAGATTCATAAAATTATAATCACCAAATCCACAACTCACTGAGCAACGATAATTAAACTGTTAACTGACAGCCAACGGAAAGACAACAGACCATTCACAAGCAGCTGCTAAATCTAAATCACAATTCACCACCTCCAGAGTCTTGAACTTGACTTACACAAACCCCAGCAGACCAGACTGGCATGGTGGCGCAGCAGTATAGTCGCTGCCTCACAGCGCCAGAGACCCGGGTTTAATCCTGACTACAGGTGCTGTCTGCATGGAGTTTGTACGTTCTCCCCGTGACCGCGTGGGTTTTCTCTGGGTGCTCCGGTTTTCTCCCACACTCATAGGTTCTAGCAGCAGAATTAACCCATTCGGTCCATCAAGTCTCCTCCACCATTCAATCACGGCTGATCTATCTATTTCTCTCAACCCCATTCTCCTGCCTTTTCCCCATAACCCCTGACACCCGTACTAATCTAGAATCCGTCAATCACTGCCTTAAAAATATCCATTGATGGCCTGCACAGCCGTCCGTGGCAATGAATTCCACAGATTCACCACCCTCTGATGATATAAATTCCCCCTCATCTCCTTTCAAAAGGAATGTCCTTTAATTCTGAGGCTGTGCCCTCTGGTCCTAGACTCTCCCACTAGTGTGCAAAACCAATGTGCAAAACGGAGAGACATAGGAAGTCTTGTATACCAGCTGCTATAAGGTTTTATAATGCACAAAAATTTTAACTTATTATGTATTGAAGATATCTGTTGAAATGTGTGGTGTTATGTCTGTCTTGAAGCTGTTGTGGCACTGTAATTTCCTGTAAAGGATTATTAAAGGTTATTCTATTCTATTCTATTCTATTTTAGTGGAAACATCCTCTCCACATCCACTCTATCCAGGCCTTGCACTATTCGGTAAGTTTCAATAAGGTCTACTCCAAAGACGTACATGTTTGTAGGTTAATTGGCTTCTGTAAATTGTCCCTAACGTGTAGGATAGTGCTTATGTACGGGGTGATCGCTGGTCGGCACGGGGTCGATGGGCAGAAGGGCCTGTTTCCACACTGTATCTCTAAAGTCAAAATAAAGAAAAGTAAACTAGTGCCCAAAGGAAAGATAATAAAACCATTCAGGTCACAAGGGAGCACCAAGCATTAGTTACAATTCACCACCTCCGGAGTCTTGAAGATCACTTGATGTACACAAACAAACCTCAGCACAACATGAACAATAAGTAACACAGCAGAAGTAAATCTTTATCTGGCAACCTGTGCTTAGTTACACCTCTTACATCACAAATACAAATGGTGCCAAATAGCTGAATTATTAACAGAAATATACCAATCGTGGTAGAACGTACCTATTTCACAGCGACTGGATATGGTCAGAGTTATCCAGCTACCCCACATGAACCTAACACAGGACAACAAGGTACTGGCTGCGTTCTAATCATGAGATGAATAACATCAACAAACAAACGACACAAAATGTAACCTATGCTCTTTTTTCTGCGCAAGGCAACAATAAAAATATTTCCTTAAAAAGATCCAACTGCATCGGTCTGAAGAAGGGTCTCGACCCGAAATGTTGCCTATTTCCTTCGCTCCATAGATGCTGCCTCACCTGCTGAGTTTCTCCAACATTTGTGTCTACCTTCGATTTTCCAGCATCTGCAGTTCCCTCTTAAACAACTGCATCCTGGTATCAGCTCAACAAGTCCACAGGTATTAACACCTGGAGTCTGACCTGTCCTTACCATAGGGGTTCAATCCCTCTGTGAACCGTTAATGCTTCCACTTCAGTTATCTGTCACCTTCAGGAAATATAAAGGGAAGCAGGGCAGGATCTTCACAGTGAATGGTAGGGCTCCTGGTTCATTTCCGGGATGGCGGGACTGTCATATGCTGAGAGAATGGAGCGGCTGGGCTTGTACACTCGGGAGTTTAGAAGGATGAGAGGTGATCTCATTGAAACATATAAGATCATTAGGGGTTTGGACACGCTAGAGGCAGGAAACATGTTCCCGATGTTGGGGGAGTCCGGAACCAGGGGCCACAGTTTAAGAATAAGGGGTAAGCCATTTAGAACGGAGACGATGAAACCCTTTTTCACACAGAGAGTTGTGAGTCTGTGGAATTCTCTGCCTCAGAGGGCGATGGAGGCTGGTTCTTTGGATGCTTTCAAGAGAGAGTTAGATAGAGTTCTTAAAGATAGCGGAGTCAGGGGATATGGGGAGAAGGCAGGAACGGGGTACTGATCAGCCATGATCACATTGAATGGCGGTGCTGGCTCGAAGGGCCGAATGGCCTACTCCTGCACCTATTGTTTATTGTCTATTGTCTATTGAGTGTTGTAGAGCAGAGGGATCTAGGAGTGCAGGTTCATAGTTCCCTGAAAGTGGTGTCACAGCTGGTTAGGGTGGTCACGAAGGCTTGTGGCACATTGGCCTTCATCATTCAGGGAAATTAATGTAGATGTTGGGATAATGTAGACACAAGGAACTGCAGATGCTGGTTTACATAAAAGGACAAAAAGTGCTGGAGTAACTCAGTGGGTCAGGCAGCATCTCTCAGTGATTGTTATAGTGGGAGAGAAGCAGATGTTGTATGATCATTGCACCAGACGTAGGAGACACTGCATTTGGAACAATGTGTTCAGTTTTGGTCACCCTGTTCTAGGCAAGATATTGTTAAGCTTCAATGGGCGCAGAGAAGATTTGCAAGGACGTTGCTAGGACTTGTAGGAGAGGTTGGGCAGGTGATAACTTTACTTTTTTTTTAGCACAGGAGGCATAGTTGCTTTCCGAGAATTATAACTACTATAAATTCAAATTCACACATGCACTGGCTACACCGCCCAACACGGACTTCCATCTGTATATATGTATATATGTATGTAGCGCCGCAGAATTTGTGCACCTATTCCCCCCCACCTCCCTTCTGTTTTTTGTTTTTTCTGTTTGTTGTTTTTTGTGCTAAATTGTATGTATGCACTGAGTACGAGCAGCTTTCAGTTTCACTGTACATGTATAGTGACAATAAATGGCATATCTATCTATATCTATATCTATCTATCTATCTATATATCTATCTATATCAGAGGGATGATCTGTATAAAACCAGGAACAGATTGGGTGAATGCACAGCCTTTTTTCCAGGTTGGGGAATCAAGAACCAGAGGTTATATGTTTGGGTGAGAGGAGAAACAGTTGTAGTGACCGGGAGATCCAGCCCAGCAGCCTTGGTAGACCAAGTGGAAGTGTTCGGCTGGGGACCGACCTCAGAAGCTCTAACCGCAGGAGCCTGCGGACTTAACATTGTGGAGCTCGCTTGGTTAGGGATCGACCTCGGGAGCTCCAAGCCGCAGGAGTGTGGACTGTGTCGACCCGAGAGCTTCGATCGCCCCGACACGGGAGCTTGGATCGCCCCGACTGCGGGTGGTTCAACTGCCCCGACCACGGGAGAAAAGGAGGAAAGAAGATGAGCCTTTATTGCCTTCCACCACAGTGCGGAATGTTGTGGAGCCGCTGCGGTGGATGTTTATGTTAGATTTTATGTAGTTGTGTGTCTTGTTGCTATTTTTGGTGTGACTGATGGCAAATCAAACTCTTTATATGTTGCAAAACACACTGGGCGTCTTCTTCTTCGGTGTCCATCTTCCATGTTACAAATGTTGACCTCGCTGTCATCGTCCGTCCTGAACAAGGACGCAAGCTTCTGGAGACAATCAGTGGGAACCATCACTTGTTGCAATAGATGATGGTGGTAGCAGAATTAGCTCAGGATACTTCCAGTTTCCAGCCCTGCGACGTGGACACTTCTGCTGTGGGGTCACTCAGCTAATAAAATAACAAATATGATCACGATTTTCCACAGATGATTCAGTGGGATTTGAACCCAGCCACTGCAGCTCAATCATCTGCAAACTAACACTTACTTTTCATTATTGTGGTCAATAATTGCTGTGCCACCAAGTGGAGTGTGCACTTCCAATCCAGGTTGCTTACTGTGCCATAGGCTTCTCAACCTCATCTCTGGGGCTTAGTGTCATCCCCTCAATGTGTGATCCATCTGCCATTCTTTACACAGCACAGAAACAGGCCCTTCGGCCCACCGAGTCCGCACCGACCAGCGATCCCTGTGCACTGGCATTATCTTACACACACTAGGGATTATTTACATTTATACCAGCACGTTGAAAACCCGCACGTCTCATCTCATGAATCATGTGAGAAAAGCGGAGCACCTAGAAAAATTGCACAAATCACAGGGAGAACATGACGTACAATCTCCGTACGGCTACATCTGTGGTCAGATTTGAAAACTCGTATCTCTGGCACTGTGGGCAGCTTCTCTTACCATTGCACCACTTTGCCGCCCTCTCTCTGGCCATCCGCAAGTCACAGCGCCAGTGGCAAGAGGGCTTTGCCCGAGCAAGATGCTTGCCCCTTTTAGAAACATAGAAACATAGAAATTAGGTGCAGGAGTAGGCCATTCGGCCCTTCGAGCCTGCACCGCCATTCAATATGATCATGGCTGATCATCCAACTCAGTATCCCGTACCTGCCTTCTCACCATACCCCCTGATCCCTTTAGCCACAAGGGCCACATTTAAATCCCCTATAAAATATAGCCAATGAACTGGCCTCAACTACCCTCTTGGCAGAGAGTTGGGAGATTCACCACTCTCTGTGTAAAAAAACCCTTCTCATCTCGGTTTTAAAGGATTTCCCCCTTTAGAAGCTGTGACCCCAAGCTGGACGTCCCCAACACGGGAACAATCTTCCTGCATCTAGCCTGTCAACCCCTTAAGAATATAATAATTTACTATAAGCTCCCCTCTCAATCTTCTAACTTCTAGAGAGTATAAACCAAGTCTATCCAGTCTTTCTTCATAAGACAGTCCTGACATCCCAGGAATCAGTCTGGTGAACCGTCTCTGCACTCCCTCTATGGCAATAATGTCCTTCATCAGATTTGGAGACCAAAACTGTACGCAATTTTCCGGGGTTATGTCCGCGCCCGGGTGGTGTTAAAGAGGGACATAGTTGTAGAGTAGTTCTTTAGTAGATTTGTACGGGTTGTAACATAGTTGTCTGATAATGTAGTGTCTAGATCATTGGGTGACTTTGTACACTGGTGGCGGGTAGGTTGCCACGGTTTGGTTTTGTAACGTGATCATAATTAAATCAATTATTTTTGATACCAAAAAACATTTTTTTCAATGATGTGCTGGCAACAGAAGTGTGAAAATCATGATGGGAATAGATTGGGCAATATATACAGTCTTTCACCCAGGGTAGGGGAGTCGAGAACCAGAGGACATTAGTTTAAGGTAAGAGGGGAAAGATTTAATAGGAACCTGAGGGGCAACTTTTTCACTCCAGCATGGTGCGAATATGGAATGAACTGTCAGAGCAGATAGCTGAGACAGGAACTATCGCAACGTTTAAAAGACACATGGACAGGTACATGGATAGACAATAGGTACAGGAGTAGGCCATACTGTCACAGTCTGCCCTCTCCTCATTCTCATCCACTTCACCTCCCGGTACTTTTCCACCGGTCCCTCCTTCTCCTCACCTGCCTGCCTGCCACTCCCCTCTCATCAGCCCAACTCTCCTCACCTGTTGCACTCAGTTGCCTCTGATCACCTATTAACCCGGTATATAGACTCTCCTCACCGTTCACACAGTGCCAGATTGTTCTCAGCATTCATGCAAGACTCTCCAGCGATTTCCCGACTGCCTACATGGATTCGAACCTGCCTGCCCCTGACCATTCCGTCCTGTCGTCTTCCCGGATATCACCTCAGCCTTCTGTCCCCGACCACGGCCTTCGTCCCGTACCTCCTGGTTTCTGTCTGCCTCTCTCCTGGGCTGTTTGGTGTATCCCTGCAACGGCTCCTCGACTTCCTGCCTGGCTTCGACTCTCCTTTCGTCTGTCCCTCGCTGGTTTGTTTGCATCGTGTGTTGGATCTCCTGGTTACCGGACCTTCCGCTACCCCGACTACGTCTCCTGCCTGCCCCTCTTCGGAACCCTCGCTCAATCCTGAGCCTCTGTGTGAGTACGGTGTACCCATTCCTGTGTTACTACTCTGTGTAACACTATCGTAATAAAGTTCATTACCAATTATACCTGCCTGATTCTGTGCTGCTATTGGGTCCAAGCTATACCCGTTACACATACGGCCCTTCGAGCCAGCACCGCCATTCAATGATCATGACTGATCATCCCCAATCAGTACCCCCCGTTCCTGCCTTCTCCCCATATGACCTGACTCCGCTATCTTTAAGAGCCCTATCTAGCTCTCCCTTGAAGTATCCAGAGAACCGGCCTCCACCGCCCTCTGAGGCAGAGAATTCCACACTCACTACTCTCTGTGTAAAAAAGTGTTTCCTCGTCTCCGTTCTAAATGGCTTACCCCTTATTCTTAAACTGTGGCCCCTGGTTCTGGACTCCCCCAACATCGGGAACATGTTTCCTGCCTCTAGCGTACACGAACCTTTAATAATCTTATTTGTTTCAATAAGGTACCCTCTCATCCCTTTAAATTCCAGAGTATACAAGCCCAGCTGCTCCATTCTATCAACATATGATAGTCCCGCCATCCCAGGAATTAATCTCGTGAACCTACGCTCCCCTCAATAGCATGAATAGGACAAGTTTAGAGGGATATGGGCCAAGTGTGGTCAGGTGGGACGTGTGAGTGGGACATCTTGGTCTGCGAGGAGGCCTGTTTGCGTGCTGTACAACTCCATCACTCTCCGATCCTAAGAATATTCTTCACTTGTTCATCACTTGAGCAAAGCTGCCTTCATTTCAGTAAAGAGCAACTGTTGAATGTGTTTCTAACCTGGCCGCCTGCCATCATCATGGCTTCAATGCCACGGAGATTATGACCACTAATTGTTCACGATGGCGCAGGGGTAGAGTCGCTGCCTTGTGCCCCTGTCCCACTTAGGAAACCTGAATGGAAACCTCTGGAGACTTTGCGCCCCACCCAAGGTTTCCGTGCGGTTCCCGGAGGTTGCAGGTGGTTGCCGGAGGTTGCAGGTAGGGAGACTGACAAAAACCTCCAAAAACCTCCGGGAACCGCACGGAAACCTTGGGTGCGGCGAAAAGTCTCCAGAGGTTTCCGATCAGGTTTCCTAAGTGGGACAGGGGCATAATGGCGCTTTCAGCGCCAGATACGCGGGTTCGATTCCGACTACGGGTGCTTGTCTGTACCGAGTTGGTACATTCTCCCCCTGACCTGCATGGGTTTTCTCCGAGATCTTCGGATTCCTCCCACACTCCAAAGACGTGCAGGTTTGTAGATTAATTGGCTTGGTATAAGTGTAAATTGCCCCTAGTGTGTGTAGGATAGTGTTAGTGTATGGGGGTCTCTGGTTGGCACGGACTTGGTTTGCTGAAGGGCCCGTTTCTCTAAAACTAATTCTGATAGTGCGATGGGCAAATCAGATTAACACTGACTTTTGTAGCGGTCTCAGTCAGCAACGTGTGCCTTTGAATGTATTTCTCTTTTCTTCTCTCACTTACAAAGCTAACAAAAGAGTAAATTCCTGAGCCGGCGAGTGGTCCAGGGTGCCACAAGATGTTGACACGTTGGTTTGTGAATGAGACGGAGGTTTGTAGATCAGACACTCCCCCTGAACTGCGGCAGATCCCAACTCCAGGTGTTCTCTGTGACAATTCTGTTGCTTAGAGGCCAACTGCAAATGACACAGAAAACTGTAAGAGAGTTAGGTTTGAGTAAAGGCTCGGGTAAAAAGGAGTTCGGTCAAATCAAAGGGACGTGGTTGGGAGGCGTGGGGGTTGGGCATAGATGACAGGACAAAGGTTTCAGTACAGGAGAGATTTATCAGCTTTGCAAATGTGTAATATTTTTGCACCTGCAATGTTGCATGTCAAATTGCTTCTGGTCTAATCTTTCACCAACACAACAAGCCCATGGATTTGATGCCAGACGCTGTCTATTCCAAATTAGTTCTCGGTTTTTGCAGAACGGAACAGCCACCTAAGTCAGTCATATTGTGAGACAGGCTTTCAGCAGACATCATCAGCGACTTGTCCCTGTCCCACCCCGGTCATTCCTTCTTCTCCCCGCTCCCGTCCGGCAGAAGGTACAGAAGCTTGAAAGCGCGCACCACCAGACTCCGGAACAGCTTCTTCCCCTCTGTTATCAGGCTTCTGAACGGCCCTTCCATAAGCTAGGGTACTGTCCGATTCACCTCTACCCCATTGCGGACATTGGACTTTGTCTGTGGAACTGATGCGCTACAATGCTGAGAACTATATTCTGCACTCTGTATCTTCCCCTTTGCTCTACCAACTGTAGACGGCTCGATTGTAATCATGTATAGTCTTTCCCTTGACTTGATTGCACTTAACAAAAAGCTTTCAGTGCCTGTCCCACTAGCCGATTTTTTTCGGGAACTGCCGTCATCATTGACTGACTTATCAGGTCACTTAAAATTTTGCGGCGTTTTGCAGCGTGACGCGGCGTGATAACGTATTGATGCGCGGAGATTTTTCAAGTGCCACAACATTTTTTTTGTGTCGCCGCTGGTTTTTCAAATGTTCAAACTCTTTTGGCGACCCTGAGTCGCCGAATAAATCTCCAAGTAGGACAGGCCCTTTACACTGTACATCAGTACGAATGAACTGCAGATGCTAGTTTACACCAAAGATAGACACAACATGCTGGAGTAACTTAGCGGGACAGGCAGCTTCTCTGGAGAGAAAGAATGGGTAACGTTTCAGGTTGTGACCCTTCTTCAGACTGAGTCTGAAACGCCACCCATTCCTTCTCCAGAGAATCCTATTCCTTCTCCTATTGACGTCTGAAGAAGGGTTTCGGCCCGAAACGTTGCCTATTTCCTTCGCTCCATAGATGCTGCTGCACCCGCTGAGTTTCTCCAGCTTTTTTGTGTAACCTTCTCCAGAGATGCTGCCTGTCCCGCTGAGTTACTCCAGCATGTTGTGTCTACCTTAAACTAAAGCCATGATCACATTGAATGGTGGTGCTGGCTTGAAGGGCCGAATGGCCGCCTCCTGCACCAATGGTCTCTTGTCTAAACTTAATATTTGAGTTTAATTTAATTTATGTGTAGTATTATCTGATCAGATTGGATAGAATGCAAAACAAAGCTGTTCACTGTACCTCTATACACTAAAGCTGAACAATGAGTCTCACTGGTGAAGTGTTCACCTCCCTCTGTTGCTGCACAGGAGGGTGTGAGTGCCCCTTGTCAGTCACCGTCAGTCAGTGGGGGGCATGGAATTGTAGGCCAGCCAGTCAGCCTTGAAGGCTACTTGTTCTGGTTCAGTTTCACGCTGTCACGGTGAATTTGCATCCAGCTTGTTTTCATCAAATCTATGCCATGAATTCAGCAGGGCGCATGTTTGACTCAACAAAGGCCCACTGCAGCAGGACATGAAAGCAGAATGTTCCAGCACGGCACTCATCATTAGGTTGAACCATGTAATGTGAGCAGATACTAACAGGCCCTCATTGAAATCTCCTTCCACTTCTCATGCCTGACTTCATTGCCCCGTGATCCCCGACCATCGATGACATTGGGAAGATTCATTGAAAAGGCAGAAAAACAACATTCCATCCAAAATCAGTTGTAGCTGGGCTGTAATTTGTTGCCGTAACAACAAACATTGCTTTATTATCCGCAGCCCCTTCTCAGCTTCAACTTGCACTTTAGTTTAGTTTAGTTTCGAGATACACCACTGAAACAGGCCCTTCGGCCCATCGTGTCCATGCTGACCATGCCGGAATACTGATTGGGGATGATCAGCCATGATCACATTGAATGGCGGTGCTGGCTCGAAGGGCCGAATGGCCTACTCCTGCACCTATTGTCTACTGTCTATTGTCTATTGACCAGCGATCCCCACACACTAACACTATCCTACACACACTAGGGATCATTTACACTGATACCAAGCCAATTAGCTTACAACTCTGTACGTCTTTGGAGTGTGGGAGGAAACCAGAGCACCCGGAGAAAACCCACGCAGTCGCAGGGAGAACGTCCAAACTCCGTACAGACAGCACCCGTAGTCAGGATGGAACCAGGTCTCTGGCGCTGTGAGGCAGCAACTTTACCCACTGCACCACTGTGCTGCCCCAAGTTATCCATGGAGCTGAAAATGTTACTGAGCATTTATTCCCAAGAGCCACTCCCTGACTGAAAGTAGGTCCATGGACACTCGGACTGTCCTTGATCAGACTTTGCTGGCTTTACCTTGCACTAAACGTTATTCACTTATCATGTACACAGTGAACGGCTCGATTGTACTCATGTGTTGTCTTTCCGCTGACTGGTTAGCACGCAACAAAAGCTTTTTACTGTACCTCGGTACACGTGACAATAAACTAAACTGAACTGAACTGGAGTGCTGTAGATCTGAGGGATCTAGAAGTATAAGTACATAGGTCATCACAGGTAGATGGGCCGAATGGCACATGAGCCTTCATCAGTCGCAGTACAGAGAATACAGAGAGATACTTTTTGGGAAATCTAACAAGGGCAGGACCTACACAGTGAATGGTCGGCCTCATGGTAGTGTTGTAGAGCAGAGGGATCTAGGAGTACAGGTGCATGGTTCCTTGAAGACCAAGTCACATGTAGATAAGGTGGTCAACAAGGCTTTTGACACTTTGGCCTTCATCAGTCAGTGTATTGAGTATAGAAGTTGGGAGGTCATGTTGCAGTTGCATAAGATGTTGGTGAGACTGAATTTAGAATATTGTGTTCAGTTCTGGGCACCATGTTATGGGAAAGATATTGTCCAGCTGGAAAGAGTGTAGGGAAGATTTATGAGAACTCGAGGGTGTGGGCTACAGGGAGAGGTTGAGTAGGCCGGGCCTCTGTCCCTGGAGCGCAGGAGGATGAGGGGAGATCTTATAGAGGTGTATAAAATCATGAGAGGAATAGATCGGGTAGATGCACAGTTTTTGCGCACTATAGAGCAATCGAGAAGCAGGGGACATAGGTTTAAGGCGAGGAGGGAAAGATTTAATAAGATTAACCTGGTACACAAAGGGTGGTGGGTTGTGGAACGAGCTGCCACAGGAGGTAGTTCAGGCAGGTATGGTTATAATGTTTATGACAGATTCTGACAGGTACTTAGATGGGATAGGTTTAGAGGGATATGGTCCAAACGTTGGCAGGTGGGACTAGTTTAGTTTAGTTCATTGTCACGTGTACTGAGGTACAGTGAAAATAGACAATAGGTGCAGGAGTAGGCCATTCCGTCCTTCGAGCCAGCAACGCCATTCAATGTGATCATCGCTGATCATCCCCAATCAGTACCCCGTTCCTGCCTTCTCCCCATATCCCCTGACTCCGCTATCTTTAAGAACCCTATCTAGCTCTTGAAAGCCTCCAGAGAACCTGCCTCCACTGCCCTCTGAGGCAGAGAATTCCACAGACTCACCACTCTCTGTGTGAGAAAGTGTTTCCTCGTCTCCGTTCTAAATGGCTTACTCCTTATTCTTAAACTGTGGGCCCTGGTTCTGGACTCCCCCAACAGCCTCTAGCGTGTCCAACCCCTTAACAATCTTATTTGTTTCAATAAGATCCGCTCTCATCCTTCTAAACTCCAGAGTGTACAAGCCTAAAAGCTTTTGTTGTGTGCTAACCAGTCAGCGGAAAGACAATACATGATTACAATCGAGCCGTTCACAAGGTACAGATACAGGATAAAGGGTATAACAAGGGTAAATAGGTGGGCAGGGGCAAGTTGGGCTGAAGGGCCTGTTTCCACACTCTATGACTCTATGACTCTATGACTCTATGACTTGGGACTACATCTGGGCCTGTTGCTTTCCACAGATTATCTCTCAGAAAGACTGAGCATACGTCTGCCTCAGTGAGCGTTGGTACAGACAGACCTGAGACCAGTGGGGAGGTTAGCGTTCCACCGCCCACCTCCTGCTCCAATCCGGCATGGAATGCATTTACACAGGCACAGGATAGGACGGGTTTAGAGGGAGATGGGCCAAACGTGGGCAGGTGGGACGTGTGTAGATGGGACGTTATGGGCGGCATGGGCAAGATGGGCTGAAGGGCCTGTTTCCATACTGTATGACTCTATGACTCTAACCTTATTTACCAGTCTTGGTCACTTGTTACCTGGACTGTACAGTGACAATCTTTAGGTTTTCCATTGGCCGAGCCTCAAGGACCAGTCTCACACTGGTCAAGTGTGAAAACGCACACCTCCAGTTTCTTCCCAGCTGTTATCAGGCAACTGAACCATCCTACCACAACCAGAGAGCAGTGCTGAACTACCTTCTATCACATTAGAGACTCTCGGACTATCTTTAATCGGACCTTACTGGGCTTTACCTTGCACTAAACGTTATTCCCTTTATCCTGTGTCTGTACACTGTGGACGGCTCGATTGTAATCATGTACCGCCTTTCCGCTGACTGGATAGCACGCAACAAAAAGCTTTTCACTTTTCCTCAGTACACATGAGAATAAACTAACTAAGAATAATCTCAGAAATTAGTGGGTTAACATATGATAAGTGTTTGATGGCCCTGGGCCTAGACTCGCTGGAGTATAGAATCCTCATTGAAACTTACCTCATTGAAAGGCTTGGATAGATTGGATGAGGAGAGGATGTTTCCACTAGTGGGAGCGTCTAGGACCAGAGCGTACAACCTCAGAATAAAAGGACATACCTTCAGAAATTAGATGACGAGGAATTCTTTAGTCAGTGGGTGGTGAATCTGTGGAATTCATTCCCGCAGACGGCTGTGGAGGCCGAGTCAATGGATTTTTTTAAGGTGGAAATTGACAGATTGTTGATCAGTACAGGTGTTAGGGGTTATGGGGAGAAGGCAGGAGAATGGGGTTGAGAGGGAGAGATAGATCAGCCGCGATTGAATGGTGAAGTTGACGATGGTCAAATGACCTAAGCCATTTAGAACGGAGATGAGCAAACATTTTTTCTCACAGAGAGTTGAGAGTCTGTGGAATTCTCTGCCTCAGAGAGCGGTGGAGGCAGGTTCTCTGGATACTTTCAAGAGAGAGCTAGATAGGGCTCTTAAAGATAGCGGAGTCAGGGGATATAGGGAAAAGGCAGGAACGGGGTACTGATTGGGGATGATCACCCATGATCACATTGAATGGCGGTGCTGGCTCGAAGGGCAGAATGGCCTACTCCTGCACCTATTGTCTATTGTCTATTGCTCCTATCACCTATGAAATGATAAACTATATTATAAAGCTACACTATCAAGTACTGGCAGAAGGAAGCTGTAGATTTATGAAAATTCTTGTATAAAGACGTGACCCCTCTCATTCCACTGACACCCTCGTCGAGATGCTGAGGTTATGTTCCACTTCCCTGGACTTGTTCATCAGAGGAATTAATTTCCCCACCAAATCCCTCAGCAGTTGGTGTTTATGTGCTTGCTGGTTCATGAACTGCTTAGGCCTTTTTAATTCACAACTGAGTCACAAATTTCTGAAAGGATAAAGGCTAAATATTACATTTCTGCCTTAACCCCTTGTTGGAATACAGGATTGAGAGTCAGAGAGTTATAGAACGGTGCAGCATGGGGCCCTTCAGCCTATCTTGTCAATAGACAGACAATAGACAATAGGTGCAGGAGTAGGCCATTTGGCCCTTCGAGCCAGCACCGCCATTCAATGTGATCATGGCTAACATATTCCATTCCCTTATCGTCCTTGGGTAAAGGGAATATTAGTAGCAAGGTTGATTGACATTTAGCGAGTTGATGATGTGGGGACCGTTATTTTGTCTTGTTTCTTGGCAGTTGGTGCTCTGGGATGACGGGACATTTGATGACATGATTTTGTGAAGCTCCTTGTAAATTGCAATATGTCTTAGCCTGATGCTGCTGAGTTCTAGGGCATCCCATCCGAGAGAAGTCAGCATATTATTCACGCTTGATTTGCGCTTGTAGTCATTACATACAAAGCGGGCTGCTCGACGTTGTACTTTCTCCAGGGTGATCTTGTTGTTGGCGAAAGGATCCCATACGGCTCCACAATACTCCAATCTGGGCCTGACCAAGGACTTGTAGACGGATGGACTACATGCCTTTATAACAAGAGGAATCGAATATAGGAGCAAAGAGGTCCTTCTGCAGTTGTACAGGGCCCTAGTGAGACCACCCCTGGAGTATTGTGTGCAGTTTTGGTCCCCTAATTTGAGGAAGGACATTCTTGCTATTGAGGGAATGCAGCGTAGGTTTACAAGGTTAATTCCCGGGATGGCGGGACTGTCATATTCTGAGACAATGGAGCGGCTGGGGTTGTACACTCTGGAGTTTAGAAGGATGAGAGGGTATCTCATTGAAACATATAACAATCTTATATTTGTTAAAGGCTTGGACACACTAGAGGCAGGAAAACATGTTCCCGATGTTGGGGGAGTCCAGAACCAGGGGCCACAAGTTTAAGAATAAGGAGTAAGCCATTTAGAACGGAGATGAGGAAACACTTTTTCTCACAGAGAGTGGTGAGTCTGTGGAATTCTCTACCTCAGAGGGCGGTGGAGGCAGGTTCTCTGGATGCTTTCAAGAGAGAGCTAGATAGGGCTCTTAAAAATAGCAGAGTCAGGGGATATGGGGAGAAGGCAGGAACGGGGTACTGATTGGGGATGATCAGCTATGATCCCATTGAATGGCGTTGCTGGCTCGAAGGGCCGAATGGTCTGCTCCTGCACCTGTTGTCTATTGTCTATTGTCTATGTGAACATTGAGTGGAATATGAGGTGCTATTCCTACAATTTGCGCTGGGCCTCACTCTGCCAATTGAGGAGACCCAGGACAGAGAGGTCAGTGTGCGAATGGGAAGGGGATTGCACTGAAGAGTTAAGTTCCCACACACTTTTCATTCCCTGCAGTGTAAAGTTAACTACAACACTCATTTTAAATTGCAAAGTTAAGATAAACCAAACAGCAGCTTGCTAATCAGTCATTAGTCAAACTTTATTTTTGTACGGAAAGGTTTAAAATTTTCCATGGCAACTAATTTCAATGCAAATGTAATACAGCTCAAGTAAATTCACTCTGGTCTCTTAAGCCTGCTTGAGCATTTAACTGTCTCCCTGCCTATGTCGGCACTGGGCCTGTACTCGCTGGAGTTTAGAAGGTTGAGGGAGGGACCTCAGTGAAACTTACCGAATAGTGAAAGGCCTGGATAGAGTGGATGTGGAGAGGATGTTTCCACTAGTGGGAGAGTGGGGCTAAGGGCCTGTTTCCCAGGGCCGGCCATGAGCCAATTGGACCAATTGCTCCCAATTGGGCCCCGCGCTAGAGTAATCTACTCTCGGCTCAGGTAGATCTACCCCAGGTGGAGAGTGGGGTGGAGAGAGAGCAGAGGGGTGGAGGGGGAAGAAATGGGTTGATGGGGGGGGAGGGGGGGGTGTGAAGGGGAATGGAGAAGGGGGAGGTGGGTCGTTCCCTCACAGTCCCGGGGCAGCGCTCCCGCCCCTCCAGTAGCCGTGCTTCACGCACACAGCCTCGGCTCCCCCCCCTCTCTCTCTCTCCCTGGGCAGACGCGCTGAACAATACAGGGAGGGCCGGGCCGGGGGTTGGAACAACGTTTACAAACCTCAGCCTCAGCTCACACCCGTCTGCCTAGACCCCGGCATCCGCTCCTGCCACCGGCCCTCTCCCTCCCTTCCCTTCTTCCCTCCCTTCCTTCTCTACCCTCCCTACTTCCTCTCTCTCTTTTCCCTTCTCTCCCTCCCCTCCCTCTCTCCTTCCCCCCTTCTTTCCCTCCCTTCTCTCCTTCCCCCCTTCTTTCCCTCCCTTCTCTCCTTCCCTCCCACACACACATACATAACGCACAGACAACTAGCACACACACACATCATGCACGACAACTATCTCACACACACAACTAACACACACACAATTAAGTTAGGATGGGGTAGAAGCCCAAAATGTTATGCCTGGACTGATTTTCCCCCAATAGTTATTGGTTTGCCAGGATCTAGTTAATTAAATTACTTTTTTTTTCATTTAACAGTCACTAAAACAAGTGGTATTGTAACTATGTACTTTTTAGAGGTGATCTACACATTTTGTTTGTTACTTGTAGGCGTTTGCCACTGTCCCACTTAGGAAACCTGAATGGAAACCTCTGGAGACTTTGCGCCCCACCCAAGGTTTCCGTGCGGTTCCCGGAGGTTGCAGGTGGTTGCCGGAGGTTGCAGGTAGTGGAAGCAGGTGGGGAGACTGACAAAAACCTCCGGGAACCTCCGGGAACCGCACGGAATTGGGTGGGGCGCAAAGTCTCCAGAGGTTTCCATTCAGGGACAGGGGCATTACATGTGTACAATTTTATATTAAAATGTAGCTTAGATCTGTTTGGTCCATTAAGTCACAGGCACTTTTTAAGTGCATATTTTGATTATTTTCCATTCTACCATAGAGATATAAAGTCTATAATAGACTTTATTTATATTCCTATGATTCTACAGACCTTGGCTGGGAACCTGGGGCTCACAAAAATTGTTCCCAATTGGGCCCCACACAAACTAAGGCCGGCCCTGCCGTTTCCGTGCTGTATCTCCAATGTAAAGTCTAATCGAGGTAGTTGAGGTAGTATAACAATATTTAAAAGACACTGGGATTTGTAGCGGAGTCAGGGGATATGGGGAGAAGGCAGGTATGGGTTACTGATTGCGGATGATCATCCATGATCACACTGAATGGCGGCTCAAGGGATCGAATGGCCTACCCCTGCACCTATTGTCTAATGTAAAGGCAAGGTTTAGTGGGATAGGGGTCAAATGCAAGCAGGTGCAAATGGGGCAAGTTGGTTGGCAAGGGCAAGTTGGCCAAAGGACATGTTTCTGTGCTGTGTGGCTCTGTGAGCCTATGACACGTACAACTACCGACCGGGAGGAGGTGGCTGATCTGGCACTCTGGTGTCAGGACAACAGCCTCCTCTTGAATGTCACTAAAACTAAGGAGCTGATTGTGGACTTTAGAAGGGCTCAACATCCGAGGACGTACACGCCACTGGAGATAAATTAGACTACTGTGGATAGGGTGAGCTGCTTTAAATACCTGGGAGTCCACATCACAGAGGATCTGACATGGACAACACACGCCGCCACACTGGTGAGTAAGGCAAGGCAGCGCCTTTACCACCTCAAGCAGCTGAGGAAATTCATAGTCTCTCTGAGGATCCTTCAGTGCTTCTACTCTGGGGCTGTAGAAAGCATCTTGTCCGGCAACATCACAAACTGGTTTGGGAACAGCTCTGCCCAGGACAAGAAGGCTCTGCAGAGAGTAGTGCGTTCGGCCGATCGCACCATGGGAACTACACCCGCCCCCCCCCTGCAGGACCTATACACCAGGAGATGTAGATCCAGAGCCAGCAACATTATGGGGGACCTCTACCACCCCAGCAACGGACTGTTCCAGCTGCTACGGCCAGGCAAACGCCTCCGCTGTCATGCTGTGAAAACAGAGGATGAGACGGAGTTTCTTCCCACAGGCCGTCAGGACTGTAAACTCTGATCTCACCAGGGACTCATTTACTGTTGTGTTGTGTATCTTTTTTTTCTAAAATGTAAATACTGGTTCTGTTCTGTTCTGTAGTTTTTGCACAATCTGCAGGCATTGCCTCTTTCATTTCACTGCGCATCTTGTATGTGTATGTGGCAAATAAACTTGACTTGACTTGACTTAGCTAGGGTGCTAATAGACACATCCCTCCAACACAAATTCCTTGAGAATCATTTCAGTATTGTCAGCTCTAAGGCCAGCAATATTAGATGGCTGCTCAGGAAATTGTCTCCATTCTGTGTTTGAAATCCAAACTTACTTCCGGAAGGATTGTTTTCTCTGGAGAATTGGATGTTGGGGGAAGGCGTGACAATATGTAACATGATGAGAAGCATAGATCGGGTCGACAGTCAGAACCTTTTACACAGGATGGAAATGTTCTACACCAAAGAGCATAGCTATAATGTAAGAGGGGGCAAGTTTTACACAGACGGTGGTGTGTGCATGGAACACGCTGCCAATGGTGCTGGTGGAGTCTGATACAATAGTAGCATTGAAGAGATTTTTGGATAGAAACATAGAAACATAGAAATTAGGTGCCGGAGTAGGCCATTCGGCCCTTCGAGCCTGCACCGCCATTCAATATGATCATGGCTGATCATCCAACTCAGTATCCCGTACCTGCCTTCTCTCCATACCTCCTGATCCTCTTAGCCACAAGGGCCACATCTAACTCCCTCTTAAATATAGCCAATGAACTGGCCTCGACTACCCTCTGCGGCAGAGAGTTCCAGAGATTCACCACTCTCTGTGTGAAAAAAGTTCTTCTCATCTCGGTTTTAAAGGATTTCCCCTTTATCCTTAAGCTGTGACCCCTTGTCCTGGACTTCCCCAATATCGGGAGCAATCTTCCTGCATCTAGCCTGTCCAACCCCTTAAGAATTTTGTAAGTTTCTATAAGATCCCCTCTCAATCTCCTAAATTCTAGAGAGTATAAACCAAGTCTATCCAGTCTTTCATCATAAGACAGTCCTGACATCCCAGGAATCAGTCTGGTGAACCTTCTCTGCACTCCCTCTATGGCAATAATGTCTTTCCTCAGATTTGGAGACCAAAGCTGTACGCAATACTCCAGATGTGGTCTCACCAAGACCCTGTACAACTGCAGTAGCACCTCCCTGCTCCTACACTCAAATCCTTTTGCTATGAAAGCCAACATACCATTTGCTTTCTTCACTGCCTGCTGCACCTGCATGCCTACTTTCAATGACTGGTGTACCATGACACCCAGGTCTCGCTGCATCTCCCCTTTTCCTAGTCGGCCACCATTTATATAATAGTCTAGGATAAGCACATGGAAGTGTTTGGAATGGAGGGATATGGATCATGTACAAGCAGGTAAGACTTGGTCCTGCCCTCATGTTCAGCACGGACATTGTGGGCCGAAGGGCCTGTTCCAGTGCTGTACTGTTCTATGTTCAGTTTTCAATGCTCTACATTCCATGTTCCCATCTTTGAAGTGTTTCAGAACCAAACACGGCGCGCATTTTCACATGATGCAAGCTTACATCTTCATAAACTTAAAGAAGGACAACGGCAAGGCTGGGACTACCCCAACATTGAAGAAACATTTAGACAGGTACATGGATAGGAGGGACATGGATCAAGCGTAGGCTGGTCGGACAAGTGTAGATGGGACGTGAAGGACAGTTTCCACATTGTATCACTCTGTCACACTTGTTGTATAACTGAATGAATGAATGATTAAGTTTATTGGCCAAGTATTCACATACAAGGAATTTGCCTTGGAGCAAATTCTTTGGTGAATCACGGGAGACTTTCTCCGCACAGTGAATGAAGTAAACAAGGATCAAGCACAACAGCATTGATGTACAGAGACATCCTGGCATCCAAGTACATAGCTCCCTGAAAGTGGCAACACAAGTAGATCGAGTGGTAAAGAAGGTGTAAGGTATGCTTGCCTCATCGGTCGGGGCAGTGAGTATAAGAGTCACAAAGTCACAAAGTCACGATGCAGATCTATAGGACTTTGGTGAGGCCGCAGTTGGAGTATTGCGCGCAGTTCTGGTCGCCCCATTACAGGAAGGATGTGGAGGCTTTGGAGAGGGTGCCTGTATTAGAGGGCTTCAGCTACAGGGAGAGGTTGCAGGGAGACCTGATAGAAACATATAACATTGTGAGGCATAGATATGGTAGACGTCTCAACATTTTTCCCTGGGTGGAAATATCCAAACCCAGAGGCCATAGCTGTAAGGTGAGAGGGGAAAGTGTAAAGGGGATGTGCGGGGCAAGAGGGTGGTGGGTGCCTGGAACGCGCTGCCAGGGGTGGTGGTGGAGGCAGATATGATAGTGGTGTTTATGAGGCTTTCGGATAGGCACATGGATATATAGGGAATGGAGGGATATGGATCACAGAGGAGATGAGCGGAACTTGGCATCATGTTCGGCATGGACATTGTGGGCCGAAGGGCCTGTTCCTGTGCTGTACTGTTGTTCTATGTTCAATGCTCTACATTCTATGTTCCCATCTTTGACGCCTTGCACTTTCACATGATGCGAACTTACATCCTGATAAACATGAAGAAGGCCAACACTTGCAAAATGCTTTGAAGTGTCGCGCTTGTTGTAGAACTCATTCACAGGAGTCTTTCTCCATGCTGTGAATTTTGTAAACAGAGATGAAGAAATGGCCAGTTCAGTGCGTTGTGTGGGGGTGGGCATGGTGATCACAGTGTCTGGCCCCACACTGCACCAAGACTTGTGGCTCTCAGCCACTCACTGCTTGGACAGAAGGCGCTGCCTTGACTTATTTTGCAGAGACGAAAGTTTCTGTGTAAAATGCAGCAGCCACGTGCCCCCACATCGTCAGCTGAACCACAGCGGTAGAGTTGCTGCCTCACAGCGCCAGGCACCCGGCTTCCATCCTGACTACAGGTGCTGTCTGTACGGAGTTTGCAAGTTCTCCCCGTGACTGTGTGGGTTTTCGCCGGGTGCTCCGGTTTGCTCCCACACTCCAAAATTGTAAATTGCCCTCAGTGTACAGGGTGATCGATGGTCAGCACAGTCTCGGTGGGCCGAAGGGCCTGTTTCCAACTCTATCTCTAAATTTTCAGTTTAGTTTATTGTCACGTGTACCGAGGTACAGTGAAAAGCCTTTGTTGCCTGCTAACCAGTAAGCGGAAAGACAATACATGATTACAATCGGCCCATTTACAGTGTACAGATACAGGATAAAGGAATAATGTTTAGAGCAAAGTAAAGCCAGTAAAGTCCGATGAAGGATAGTCCGAGGGTCCCCGACTAAACGAAGAATGGTCGCTGCCCTCAGCTACAGTTCCCGACATTTGGCACCTTCATTAAGATGACTGACTAACTAAAAGAGGCAGACATCACGAAGGTAACACAATAAGAATTAGATTTATTTTTTCCGAGCTTACACATGGGAACATTGCTGCTTTGTATGGGGAGCAGCTCATTTCTGTTGATATCTGATATCAAAGATACAATATCAACTCGGCTGAAAGTCTTTTGAAGTCAGTGATTCATATGAAAGCGGTGGTATGTCGAGCATTTAGTAATTGGATCTTTCAAGTTGCAGTTTCAATGTTGTTATAGTAGCTGCCTTAACTTCCATCCCAGGCAGCTCGTTCCATATTCCCTCCACTCTCTGTGTGAAAAGGGTGCCCTTTAGGATCCAATTCAATCATGCCCCCACCTTAAACTTGTGGTTGAAGAAGGAGTGAGAATGCTGTGCCTCTGCTGTTGGGCCAGACAGGAGGAGACACAGCGATCTTGAAACTGATGGCTTCTAACACATTGCATCCTTCAATACTTCACGGTGATGGTTCCGGTTAAGATCATCTGCCTCAGAGACCACCTGAGATGCTGCCGTGTGGGGCAGCCGGGAATAAGGGGAGTGTAAGTGTCTAGAAAACGCCATTAGCCTTCTGCACTCGAGCTCGATTGGAACGGAGAAGTGTGAAAGCTGACAGCCCCTGTGAATGGGGCTGCAGACTCGGTGGCCCTGTAAGTTATTGGGGCAATTCCTCCAAAATTATGGAAGAACTCGGATAAGGACATGGACATTTTTAAAAACAGATTTGCTGGCTGCAACAGAAAAAAAAAAACCCCCAATCCACAAAGGAAGAACCAGTTTCGAACCTGTCTGTGGGCCTGGACATTGCACCACTTTGCGAATAGTGTGAGCAGGAAAGGCTGAGATGGAGATAACGAGATTATCTTGGAAACACAAAGGAAGAAACCGAGCCTCAGCAGACGGGAATAAACAGCCCAACAGCAAAACATATCACCATCGTGGATGACCCATCCATCGGGACAATGGGAGCCCATCTAGGTGATGGGATAATGATCAGGCTGAAGGATCATGACATCAGCAAACCCCTTATCATCGGAAGCCTATTGTTCATGCCAGATCAAAACTGGGAATCATCAAAAGACCCTTTTGGCCAGAGGACCACCTGGGGGGTTTCAAGGGAGAAACCCGGGTATAAAAAGCAGGAGTCAAGCCAGAACTCGCTCTCTCTTTCTGCTCTGCTGGACGGCTCGTGACCCTGCATCAATCTAGCTGTAAGTACCCTAGTGATCTGGTGAAGTTCCCGAAATAGGATAGAGGTTGAGAGAAGAAGGGGAAAGGGGGGGTGTAGTTGCAAGTAAAATTGTGTAAAGTAAGTTTTACGACGTGCTCGATAGTTTTCCTTCCATAGTCTTAGTTTAAAGCATAAGTTTAGCCACGTATTATGTAGTGTTGGAGAGATTCGATTTCTCATTGTTTAATAAAGCCTGTAAATTTTAGAGTTTAAGAGGGAACTGCAGATGCTGGAGAATCGAAGGTTACACAAAAAAGCTGGAGAAACTCAGCGGGTGCAGCAGCATCTATGGAGGCTGCTGCACCCGCTGAGTTTCTCCAGCTTTTTCCTGTAAATTTAAGACTTGCTTTGAGTCCATCTTGGTTTCTGTTTTCTCTCATCAGCACACTCTGGTCGATTCAACCTTTTATCATATCCCACCATAATTCCGAGGTCTAGAACCTAGGGGAATCCCTTTTGTTGTATTCTCTCTCTTGGAAACTGCTCGAGTGGAGTGGTGGCTGTTTGACCCTCTGACAAGGGAGAGAATAACTCGGGCAGTTGGGCCCGAAGTGGAGTAAAGGGAAACCAAACACCTACAGCCCTGTGCTATCTTCCCAAGTTTAGTTTATTGTCACGTGTACCGAGGTACAGTGAAAAGCTTTTGTTGCGTGCTATCCAGTCAGCGGAAAGACAATACACGATCACAATCGAGCCGTCCACAGTGTACATGAAACATGATAAGGGAATAACGTTTAGTGCAAGGTAAAGCCAGCAAAGTCCGATCAAAGATAGTCCGAGGGTCACCAATGAGGTCGATAGTAGTTCAGCACTGCTCTCTGGTTGTGGTAGGATGGTTCAGTTGCCTGCTAGCAGCTGGGAAGAAACTGTCCCTGAATCTGGAGGTGTGCGTTTTCACACTTCTGTAACTTTAGCCCGAGGGGAGAAGAGGGAGTGGCCGGGGTGCGACTGGTCCTTGATGATGCTGCTGGCCTTGCCGAGGCAGCGTGAGGTGTAGATGGAGTCAATGGAAGGGAGGTTGGTTTGTGTGATGGTCTGGGCTGCGTCCACAATTTGCTGCAATTTCTTGCGGTTCCAGTGAGTTGCCTCATTCTGCGAGAAACGGAAGTGAATTCCGTCTCTAATCCAGTCAGAGTTGGCGTTTAATGACATTACCCTCGGGACCGGGCCCAGCTGAAACTGCCAGGGCTGCTGGCTACCTTTTGTTTTAAAGTATCAACGTGATTAATAACACATGATGCTCGCTCCCCTCGGTCAATTCAATAGAACATCCATTCAGAATCTGAAGCAGACAGTCGCAGACCCTGTACTCAGACAACTGACTCATGACTTAAATTGACTGCCAGCTGCCTGCGTACGTTCCAATGACAGCAATGAATCAGTAGATGTGGAGAAAGGAACTGCAGATGCTGCTTTATACCGAAGATGAAAAAAGCCATATGAGTGCTGGAGTAACTCAGCGGGTCAGGCAGCATCTGTGGAGAACATGGATAGGTGACGTTTCACAGAGTGCTGGAGTAACTCAGTGGGTCAGGCAGCATCTGTGGAGAACATGGATAGGTAACGTTTCACAGAGTGCCAATGCTGCCTGACCCGCTGAGTTACTCCAGCGCTCTGTGCCCTTTTGTTTATTAACCAGCATCTGCAGTTGTTTGACACCATCATATCGTCCATTATGACAAGGGTTTATTATACGGCACAGGATCAGGCCCTTCTACCCACAATGTCCGTGCTGAACACGATGCCAAGATGAATTAATCCCCTCTGCCTGCACGTGATCCATATCCCTCCATTCCCTGCCTATCTGTGTGCCCATCTAAAAGCCTGTTATACCGTACTATCACATCTGCCTCCACCACCACCCCTGGCAGCGCCTTCCGGACTCTCAACCTCTGTGTGAAATAACCCCATCCCACTTTTCCTCTCTCACTTTAGCGCTAGGCCCTCTAGTCTTTGATATTTCCATCCTTGACAAACAGATGAATATACCAAATGAAGAAGGGTCTTGACCCAACACGTTGCCTATTCCTTCGCTCCATAGATGCAGCATCACCCGCTGAGTATCTCCAGCATTTTTGTCTACCTTTGATTTTTCCAGCATCTGCAGTTCCTTCTTAAACAAATATACAAAATGCATCTGTTTACCTCGCCACATGCTTCAGTGCTGGAAATGTTTATAGACACAAGAAGGTGTAGACCAGGCTGATGAGTGTGTAGAAGGGTCCCAGCCTGCGACATTGTCTAGCTGGCTTTAGGTTTGCATGTATTATAGTCATGTGTACTGAGGTAGCGTGAAATGCTTTGTTTTATCCAAAAGATCAGATAATACTGGACATGAACAAACTCGAGTACTGTTGCAGCATTGCCTCTATGGATGCTGCCTGACCCACTTTGTGCTTTGGCAATGCTGATCACCCCACTCCAACTACACAACACAACACACTGCCCATCACAAACCAGACGACACTGCCTTCATTTGAGAGGGGGAAAGATTGAATAGGAAACTATTGAATAGGAAGAGGACGGTGGATGTATGGAACAAGCTGCCAGAGGAGGTAGTTGAGGCAGGTTCTATCACAACATTTAAAAGACATTTGGACAGGTGCATGGATAGGACAGGTTTGAAGGGATATGAGCCAAACGCAGGCAGATGGGACCAGATCTTCAGTCTGAAGAAGGGTCTCGACCCGAAACGTCAGCCATTCCTTCTCTCCAGAGATGCTGCCTGTCCCGCTGAGTAAAGGGCCTGCCCCACTGTACGAGGTAATTCAAGAATTCTCCCGAGTTTCCCCTGATTCGAACTCGGAGAATTACGGTAATGGCCGCTCGTGAGTACTCGGGGCACTCGGAGCTCTCGTGGACATTTTTCAACATGTTGAAAAAACTGCGTTTCCCGAGTACCTGCCATTAGCGTTACGAGCCGCTATGAGACGTCCCGAGCTCCGACGTACCTGCTACGTACATTCTACGTACTTACCACGAGTTTGATTTTTTTTTTAAACTCGGGAGAGCTCGTACAGTGGGACAGCCCCTCTCCTCCTTTTTGTGACTATCTTCAGTGTAGATGGGACATGTTGGTCAGCATGGACACTTTGGGCCACTTCCATGCTGTAAGACTCTATGATTTTATGCATTTCTGACAATTCTGCAGAGAATTGAAACGTAATTGACATTTGTGAACTATCATGTACGACAGCAACAACAGTGGCGTTTACGAGGCTTTTGCACAGTGCGTGGATGTGCAGGGAATGGTGGGACATGGATCATGTGCAGGCAGTGGAGATTAATTTAACTTGGCATCATGTTCAGCACGGACATTGTGGGCTGAACGGCCTGTTCTGTTCTATGTTCATAACTTTAAACTGAAGATTAATATTTCCTTCCATTATTTTCAAAACAAAGTAACTGTGATGAAAATTGTGAAGATCAACTGAAAACTAATTTTAAAAAACTGAGAAGAATGTTACCTTTCAGATAATATTTACTTAAACAGTCTTGCAGTGCTTCAGACAGATGTTAGAAACTAAACATATCTGGCGTGTGGCATATTATCTGTCTGGTTTATTTGTATCGAAGGTATTTCCGACTGCTTTTAACTGCTAGTTCTCATTTCCTCTGCAGCTTTCAGAAGGACCTGAGGTGGCAGCAATCAAAAGAGACTTTTAGTTTAAGATAGATACAAAGTACTGAAGTAACAGCGGGTCAGGCAGCATCTGTGGAGAACATGGATAGGTGACATTTCACAGAGTGCTGGAGTAACTCAGCGGGTCAGGCAGCATCTGTGGAGAACATGGATAGGTGACGTTTCACCGAGTGCTGGAGTAACTCAGCGGGTCAGGCAGCATCTGTGGAGAACATGGATAGGTGACGTTTCACCGAGTGCTGGAGTAACTCAGCGGGTCAGGCAGCATCTGTGGAGAACATGGATAGGTGACGTTTCGGGTCGGGACCCTTTTCGGACTGAAATTAGAGGGGAGGGAACTGAAGGTGAGAAAGGCCAGAACAATTCAGGGCCGGCAACAGATAACTAAGGAAGGGCAGAGCCCACAATGGCCCATTGTTGGCTGGGGAAGAGGTGATTGTGAAGGAATACAGGGATGCGAGCAGTGGGATTGGTAGGATGACTAGGGTGGGGGAGGGCGGGAATACAAGGTTTACGTGAGATTAGAGGAATCAACGTTGATACATCTAGGTTGTAGGCTACCCCAGCAGAATACAAGTTGCTGTTCCTCCACTTTGTGTGTGGCCTCACTCTGACAGTAGAGGAGGCCCAGGACAAAAATGTCTGAGCATAAGTCTTCAGTGTAACTATCGCCGAGCCAGCGTTTGGTCTGGCCAATATACTCCAGTTGCTTGTTTTACAGTTTGGCAGGTGCTTTATGGAGGGAAGTGTATTTTTAATCTGCTAGGCCTGCATAGAATGGACATGTGGAGGATGTTTCCACTAGTTGGAGAGTCTAGGATCAGTGGTCACAGCCTCAGACTTAAAGGTCGATCCTTTAGGAAAGAGATGAGGAGGAATTTCTTTAGTCAGAGGGTGGTGAATCTGTGGAATTCATTGCCACAGAAAGCTGTGGAGGCCAAGTCATTGGATATTTTTTAAGGCAGAGATAGATAGATTCTCGGGGTCAGATCACCCGGAGCGTGGCATCTGAGATCCCCCCCCGATGTGGGAGTTTGATCGCCCCGATGCAGAGGGCCCAAACGCCAGCTACGGGAGCCAAGGTCGCCCCAACAACGCAAGACTCGAGGCCCCCGACCCCGCGAGAACTTTTATTCGCCTTCCAACACAGTGAGGAATGTGGAGGAGTCACTGTGGTGGATGTTTAAGCCCCTGTCCCACTTGCGTGTCCTTGGCGCGCTAATTACGCGACCTCATGGTCGCCTTGAGGCCCAACGGTGCGAGAATCGTGCGCACTTTGGCCGTCAGTTACACGACAGGCCGTTGGCGCGCGAAGATTTCGTTCAGTACAAAATCCCGGAGCGCCACGCGATACCGCGCACAACTCCATACCCCTCCGCGCTTCTCAGTGGGAACGGCCCCGTGCGGCCATACGATGCCCTGTGCGCCTCAACGCGACGACGAGGTCTCGTAATTTGCGTGCCAAGTGGGACAGGCCCTTTATGTTAAAATGTATTTTGTGTGTTCTGTTGCTTTTAATTAGTATGACTACAAGGTTAATTCCCAGGATGGCGGGACTGTCATATGCTGAGAGAATGGAGTGGCTGGGTTTGTAGTTTAGAAGGATGAGAGGCTATCTCATTGAAACATATAAGATTGTTAAGGGCTTGGACTCTCTACTGGCAGAAAACATGTTCCCGATGTGGGGGAGTCCAGAACCAGGGGCCACAGTTTAAGAATAAGGGGTAAGCCATTTAGAACGGAGATGAGGAAACACTTTTTCTCACAGAGAGTGGTGAGTCTGTGGAATTCTCTGCCTCAGAGCGCGGTGGAGGCCGGTTCTCTGGATACTTTCAAGAGAGCTACATAGGGCTCTTAAAGAGCGAGTCAGGGGATATGGGGAGAAGACAGGAATGGGGTACTGATTGAGGATGATCAGCCATGATCACATTGAATGGCGGTGCTGGCTTGGGGCCGAATGGCCTACTCCTGCACCTGTTGTCTGTTGTCTATTGTCTATTGACTGTATGGCAAACCAAATTCCTCGTATGTTGCAAAACAATTCTTGATTAGTACGGGTGTCAGGCGTTATGGGGAGAAGGCAGGAGAATGGGGAGAGATAGATCAGCCATGATTGGATGGCAGACTAGACTTAATTCTAATTCTGCTCCTATCATGTATGAAGTTATGAAGGATCCAGCATGTCATTAATCAGTCCTTTCAATCCTGGTCAAGTATTTTCCAATTGTATCTGAGTGTTGCATGAAATCAAATGAATGCATCCATTGACCCATCTACCTGCTAATGAATGCTGAGGAGGTGAAGGATGTCAACAGGCCTATCAGCCCACCCGTTTACCAAGTAAAGTGAGTTCTCAAGGATTCAAATATCACCAGGGCGTGAGCTACAGGGAGAGTGTGCAGACTAGGACATTATTCCTTGGTGCGCAGGAGGGTGTGGGGTCATTTTAGAGGGCTACTAAATCATGAGAGGAATCTGATACCTAGAATAGAGGAATCAAGAACTAGAGATTTAAGGTGAGAGGGGAAAGATTTTATTGGAACCTGAGGGGCAACTTTTTCTCAGATGGTGGTGGGTGTATGGAAGAAGCTGCCAGAGGTTGTTGAGGCTGGGACTATAACAGCATTTGCACAGGTACAAAGATGTGAAAGGTTTGGAGGGATATGGGCCAGACACGGGCAAATGGGACATGTAGATGGGGCATGTTGGTCAGCATGGGCAAGAGGGCTGAAGGGCCTGTTTCCATGCTGTATGAGTCTATGACCCGATGCCAAGGGATAGCAATTTGTTGAAAGTTGCTTCTCAACACTGGTGTATGATTGCATTCCACATTCTTTATATAGCGTGAGATTTATTGTTTAATCATTTATAACTTTGCTGGCTCATCCCAAATCAACAATAAATTCCATCTTTTGGAAAAGTACATGATTGGGAAATCTTCCCCTTGTTAAATCATTCCGTTGGTAAATCTTTCCTGGAGGGTTTTGCAATTCTGGGAAACCAAAAAGCCATTCTTGGTATTAACAATATGTCTGAAGAAGGGTTCCATCCCCAAACCACCACCTGCCCCTTCCCCCCACAGAGAGGCTGCCTGACCCATCAAGATTAAATGAGCGGCACGGTGGCGCAGCGGTAGAGTTGCTGCCTCACAGCGCCAGAGACCCGGGTTCCATCCTGACTGTCTGTACGCAGTTTGTACGTTCTCCCCGTGACTGCGGAGGTTTTCTCCGGGTGCTCCGGTTCCCAAAGACATCCAGGTTTGTAGTTTTAATTGGCTTTGGTAAATTGTAAATTGGTCCTCGTGTGTGTAGGATAGTGTTTGTGTGCGGGGATCGCTGGTCGGCGCGGACTCGATGGGCTTGTCCACAGAGAGCGATCTACTCTTGAACAGATACTATTGGGGTTATTGTTCTCATGTTACAGAGACACTTTGCTTTGCATGTTTCTCCAGATAGATCATAACGTGCATGAGGTCATCCATGCAAAAATAGAATGAAGCCAGAGCGCAGAATATTGTGGTGCGGTCACAGAGAGAGCGTTCACATCAATAAAAACACAATAGATGGAAGACTAGTTTTGTCGACACAAGAAGCTACAAAGGCTGGAATCAAAGCCATCAGTCTGAAGAAGAAGTCCCATCTGAAATGGCTTCTCTCCATTCCCTCCACAGATGCTGTCCAACCATGGAACATGCTGCTGGAGCCCGATAGAGGCAGGGACTAGCGCAACGTTGAAGAAACATTGGACAGGTACATGGATAGGACAGGTTTGAGGGGATATGGGCCAAACACAGGCAGGTGGGACTAGTGTAGATGGGACATGGTGGTCGGTGTGGGCTAGTTGGGCCGAAGGGCCTGTCTCCACACTGTATCACTCCAAAGACATGCAGGATTGTAGGTTGAGTGGCTTGCGTAAATTGGATATGGGGAGAAGGCAGGAACGGGGTACTGATTGGGGATGATCAGCCATGATCACATTGAATGGCGGTGCTGGCTCGAGGGGCCGAATGGCCTACTCCTGCACCTATTGTCTATTGTCCCCAGTACGTAGAATAGAAGTAGTGTGAATGGGTGATCGATGGTCAGCACGGACTAGATGGGCCGAAGGGACACATCCGCACAAAACATAATCATCATGGATCTGTCGGATGCCTGAGTGACGGCTTTCATGATATATATCCATTATCCCTTGGGAATAAAATCCAAAGAAAATGAAAGTCTGGGAAACCATTGGAATGTGATGAAAGTGAGATTCATCATGAAACTGCTGATAATATCCTTCCCCAGTGTTCAAAAACATATGACCGGGACCAATCAGGGAATAAAGTGGAAAATTCCATTCCAACAGGCGATCAAAGAGGGTGAGATGAAGACAGGAAATGCTGTGGATTGTCCATGGAAGGGAAAGATATAATGTTTCAGGTCCGTGTGCTTCAGACTTACCTCTGGAACATAGAACCGGACAGCACAGAGAGAGGCCCTTCATTCCCATACACATGCAGTGTCTAATAAACACGCCCATGCTGAACATAAAGCCCAGTTACACTCATCTCCTCTGCCTGCATGTGATCCATATCCCCCCCATTCCCTGCATATCCATGTACTAATATAACAGCCCCTTAAATGCCCTTATTAGTTTAGTTTATTGTCACGTGTACCGAGGTACAGTGAAAAGCTTTTGTTGCGCGCTAACCAGTCAGCAGAAAGACAATACATGATTACAATCGAGCCGTCCACAGTGTACAGATACAGGATAAGGGAATAACGCAAGATAAAGTCCTGGAAAGTCCGATTAAAGATAGTCCGATGGTCACCAATATGGTGAATAGTGATTACACTTGAGCCATGTACAGTGAGCAGTGTACAGTCCGTGTAAAGTGCTGTGTACAGAGAGCTGTGTACAGTGAGCTGTGTAAAGTGCCGTGTACAGTGAGCCGTGTACAGTGCCATGTAAAGTGCCGTGGGCAGAGAGCCGTGTACAGTGCCGTGTACAGTGCCGTGTACAGTGCCGTGTACAGTGAGCCGTGTACAGTGCCGTGTACAGTGAGCCATGTACGGTGCCGTGTACAGTGAGCCGTGTACAGTGAGCCGTGTACAGTGCCTTGTACAGTGAGCTGTGTACAGTGAGCCGTGTACAGTGCCGTGTACAGTGCCGTGTACAGTGCCGTGTACAGTGAGCCGTGTACAGTGCCGTGTACAGTGCCGTGTACAGTGCGCCGTGTACAGTGTGCCGTGTACAGTGCCCTGTGCAGAGAGCCGTGTACAGTGCCGTGTACAGTGCCGTGTACAGTGCCGTGTACAGTGCCGTGGGCAGAGAGCCGTGGGCAGAGAGCCGTGTACAGTGCGCCGTGTACAGTGCCGTGTACAGTGAGCCGTGTACAGTGAGCCGTGTACAGTGAGCCGTGTACAGTGAGCCGTGTACATCGTGTACAGATCCGTGTACAGTGAGCCGTGTACAGTGAGCCGTGTACAGTGAGCCGTGTACAGTGAGCCGTGTACAGTGCCGTGTACAGTGAGCCGTGTACAGTGAATCGTGTACAGATCCGTGTACAGTGAGCCGTGTACAGTGAGCCGTGTACAGTGCTGTGTACTGAATCATGTACAGTGAGCCGTGTACAGTGTATGGATCCATGATTCAGGAATAGGAGTGGAGATTTAAAGGTGTGGAGCAATTGTAATATGTGATTGTTCGATGGTTCTTTATTGTCCCATGTACCGAGGTACAGTGATTTAGGTACAGTCATACCAAGACACCAACAAGATGCATGACTACATAAAGATTAAACATAAACAGCCACTACAGCGGCGTGTGAGAATCCCCAGGGCACTCAGCAAAAGCGGAGACCCACATCATCAGTTCAAATATCCGGGCCACAGACACACACACACACGCTCCTTCACTGTGATGTGTCCAAACTGCTGTCACTCTCTCTGCAGTCCCTGTACGCCCCAACAGTCAGAAAGCTGTCCACACTCGCACTAGACTCCGGGATGTCGCCCAAACACCGAGATCACTGCACACACGGCACTCCCTCCGAGCCCCCACGTACAGGCAGCACGTCCATCTTGTTATTCTCACATTCCCCGCTGTGATGGAAGGCAAATCACTTTTACCTTCTTCCTCCTTTTCTCCCGCGGTCGAGGCGATCGAGGCCCCCGTGATCAGGGTGGGGGCGGAGCTCCTGCGGTTGGAGCTCCCGTAGTCGATCCCTAACAAAGGGGCCGCCAGCTCCATGATATTGGGGATACGGATAGAGATACATAGAAACATAGACAATAGGTGCAGGAGTAGGCTATTCGGCCCTTTGATCCTGCACTGCCATTCAATATGATCATGGCTGATCATCCAACTCAGTATCCTGTACCTGCCTTCTCTCCATACCCCCTGATCCCTTTAGCCACAAGGGCCACATCTAACTCCCTCTTAAATATAGCCAATGAACTGGCCTCAACTACCTTCTGTGGCAGAGAGTTCCAGAGATTCAGCACTCTCTGTGTGAAAAAAGTTCTTCTCATCTCGGTTTTAAAGGATTTCCCCCTTATCCTTAAGCTGTGACCCCTTGTCCTGGACTTCCCCAACATCGGGAACAATCTTCCTGCATCTAGCCTGTCCAATCCCTTAAGAATTTTGTAAGTTCTATAAGATCCCCCCTCAATCTCCTTAATTCTTGCGAGTACAAACCGAGTCTATCCAGTCTTTCTTCATAAGAAAGTCCTGACATCCCAGGAATCAGTCTGGTGAACCTTCTCTGCACTCCCTCTATGGCAATAATGTCCTTCCTCAGAATTGGAGACCAAAACTGTACGCAATACTCCAGGTTTGGTCTCACCAAGACCCTGTACAACTGCAGTAGAACATCCCTGCTCCTATACTCAAATCCTTTTGCTATGAATGCCAACATACCATTCGCCTTCTTTACTGCCTGCTGCACCCGCATGCCTACTTTCAATGACTGGTGTACCATGACACCTTTCATAAATCCAAGCTGACTTTGTCCAATGAATTCACCACTTTCCAAATGTGCTGCTATCCCATCTTTAATAACTGATTCTAGCATTCTCCCCACTACCGATGTTAGACTAACTGGTCTGTAATTCCCCGTTTTCTCTCTCCCTCCCTTTTTAAGTCAAGTCAAGTCAAGTTTATTTGTCACATCCACATACGAGATGTGCAGTGAAATGAAAGTGGCAATGCTCGCGGAACAACAAAACAACCAAACAAATTATAAACACAATCATAACACACATATTATTTTACATAATAAATAATAGAAGGAAAAACGTTCTGTACAGTTAGTCTCTGGTGAGAAAGGCGTTTACAGTCCGAATTGCCTCTGGGAAGAAACTCCTTCTCAACCTCTCCGTTCTCACTGCATGGCAACGGAGGCGTTTGCCTGACCGTAGCGGCTGGAACAGTCTGTTGCAGGGGTGGAAGAGGTCTCTCATGATTTTGTTTGCTCTGGAGTTGCACCTCCTGTTGTATAGTTCCTGCAGGGGGGTCAGTGAAGTTCCCATAGTGCGTTCGGCCGAACGCACTACTCTCTGCAGAGCCTTCTTGTCCTTGGCAGAGCAATTCCCGAACCAGATGGTAATGTTCCCGGACAAGATGCTTTCCACCGCCGCTGCGTAGAAGCACTGGAGGATCCTCGGAGACACTCTGAATTTCCTCAATTGCCTGAGGTGGTAAAGGCGCTGCCTTGCCTTACTCACCAGTGCTGAGGCGTGTGAAGACCATGTCATATCCTCAGAGATGTGGACTCCCAGATATTTAAAACAGTTCACCCTATCCACAGGATCCCCATTTATACTCAATGGAGTGTACGTCCTCGGATGATGTGCCCTCCTAAAGTCCATGATCAGCTCCTTCATTTTTTTGATGTTCAAGAGGAGGCTTTAAAAAGTGGAGCTACATTAGCTACCCTCCAATCGACAGGAACTACTCCAGAATCTAAAGAGTTTTGAAAAATTATCACTAATGCATCCACTATTTCTTTTTACATTTGTTTTTACTAATCTTTTTCTCTTCACATATCTATAAAAACTTTTGCTGTCAGTTTTTATGTTCCCTGCCAGTTTTCTTTCATAATCTATTTTTCCTTTCCTAATTAAGCCCTTTGTCCTCCTCTGCTGGACTCTGAATTTCTCCCAGTCCTCTGGTAGGCTGCTTTTTCTGGCTAATTTGTATGCTTCATCATTTGCTTTGATACTATCCCTGATTTCCATTGTTATCCACGGATAAACTACCTTCCCTGATTTATTCTTTTGCCAAACTGGGATGAACAATTGTTGTAGTTCATCCATGCAGTCTTTAAATGCCTTCCATTGCATATCCACCGTCAACCCTTTAAGAATTAATTGCCCGTCAATCTTGGCCAATTCATGTCTCATTCCCTCAAAGTTACCTTTCTTTAAGTTCAGAACCATTGTTTCTGAATTAACAATGTCACTCTCCATCCTAATGAAGAACTCAACCATATTATGGTCACTCTTGCCCAAGGGGCCACCCACAACAAGACTGCTAACTAACCCTTCCTCATTACTCAATACCCAGTCTAGAATAGCCTGCTCTCTCGTTGGTTCCTCTACACGAGACGGAAAAAGTTGCATGTCCGTCAACGGAAGAGATACAAAGATTCTAAAGTCTATAGACAATAGCGTTCCTGCCTTCTCTTATCCCCTGATTCGGTAGAAGCCATTTACCATCTGCTTGTAACCTGCCCCGCCTGCATTTAAAGAATGCTTCAAGCTAAAACAGTAACACGGTAAGCAATGACTGAAGTGGGCGTGCAAGTTCTGTGCAAAGAGAGAACGCATGATCGATTTGTTGCTCGAGGGTAAATTAATATCAAAATTCACTGTGATCATGACTGATCATCCACACTCAGTACACCATCCTGCCTTCTCCTCATATCCCCTGATTCCGCTATCTTTAAAAGTCTAAAGATATTGTTATTTGCTGTCCCCTGGACTGAGTGTGCTTGTAGACAACTCACTGACTTGTAGACAACTTGCTGACAGCACATGTCTACAAATTAACATGCTGCTGTGGAAGGTACATTCAAACCGTCTGTTTGTGCAGGAACAATAACATTTGTTGTGCAATTATATCAGCATTGAAGCATATTTTACAGTGTGGTGACAATGATAAATGAAACATTACAATGTTGTTGTGAACATATTGCTGGGACTCGACCCTAATGTAGCCCGGAAGCAGCTTTCACACAGTGAGATTAAAAGTGATGAGAACTGCTCAAAATTTATTACAATCTGACAGTAAAGTTGTCGGATGTGGAGTTAATTATATTAACACACGTAGATAGAGTGCTAAAGGAGGGATATAGTGCGCTTGCCTTCATAGGTCAGCTGTTGAATGTAATGGCCCTGTCCCACGGTACGAGTTCATTCCAAGAGCTCTCCCGAGTTTAAAAAAATTAGTGTTCAGCAACAGAGAGAGAGAGAGAGAGAGAGAAGGAGGGCAAGAGAGATAGGAGAGAGAGAGAGAGAGAGAGACAGAGAGAGTGTTCAGGGAGAGAGAGAGAGAGAGAGAGAGGTAGGGTTGGACAGACTTGGAGAAACTGAGTGAAATCCAGGTTAGCCGGGAAGAGGTGTTAGGTAAATTGAATGAATTAAAGGCCGATAAATCCCCAGGGCCAGATAGGCTGCATCCCAGAGTACTTAAGGAAGTAGCCCCAGAAATAGTGGATGCATTAGCGATAATTTTTCAACACTCTTTAGATTCAGGAGTAGTTCCTGAGGATTGAAGAGTAGCTAATGTAACCCCACTTTTTAACAAGGGAGGGAGAGAGAAAACGGGGAATTACAGACCAGTTAGTCTAACATCAGTAGTGGGGAAAATGCTAGTCAGTTATTAAAAATGGGATAGCAGCACATTTGGAAAGTGGTGAAATCATTGGACAAAGTCAGCATGGATTTACGAAAGGTAAATCATGTCTGACGAATCCTATAGAATTTTTCGAGGATGTAACTAGTAGAGTGGATAAGGGAGAACCAGTGGATGTGTTATATCTGGACTTTCAGAAGGCTTTCGACAAGGTCCCACATAAGAGATTTGTATACAAACTTAAAGCACACGGTATTGGGGGTTCAGTATTGATGTGGATAGAGAACTGGCTGGCAAACAGGAACCACAGAGTAGGAGTAAACGGGTCCTTTTCACAATGGCAGGCAGTGACTAGTGGGGTACCGCAAGGCTCAGTGCTGGGATCCCAGCTATTTACAATATATGTTAATGATTTGGACGAGGGAATTGAATGCAACATCTCCAAGTTTGCGGATGACACGAAGCTGGGGGGCAGTGTTAGCTGTGAGGTGGATGCTAGGAGGCTGCAAGGTGACTTGGATAGGCTGGGTGAGTGGGCAAATGCATGGCAGATGCAGTATAATATGGATAACCATATAACCATATAACCATGTAACAATTACAGCACGGAAACAGGCCATCTCGGCCCTACAAGTCCGTGCCGAACAAATTTTTTCCCTTAGGCCCACCTGCCTGCACTCATACCATAACCCTCCCACCTCTTCTCATCCATATGCCTATCCAATTTATTTTTAAATTATACCAACGAACTGCTCTGCCGCCACCACTTCCACTGGAAGCTCATTCCACACCGCTACCACTCTCTGAGTAAAGAAGTTCCCCCTCATGTTACCCCTAAACTTCTGTCCCTTAATTCTGAAGTCATGTCCTCTTGTTTGAATCTTCCCTATTCTCAAAGGGAAAAGCTTGTCCACATCAACTCTGTCTATCCCTCTCATCATTTTAAAGACCTCTATCAAGTCCCCCCTTAACCTTCTGCGCTCCAGAGAATAAAGACCTAACTTATTCAACCTATCTCTGTAACTTAGTTGTTGAAACCCAGGCAACATTCTAGTAAATCTCCTCTGTACTCTCTCTATTTTGTTGACATCCTTCCTATAATTGGGCGACCAAAATTGTACACCATACTCCAGATTTGGTCTCACCAATGCCTTGTACAATTTTAACATTACATCCCAGCTTCTATACTCAATGCTCTGATTTATAAAGGCTAGCATACCAAAAGCTTTCTTTACCACCCTATCTATATGAGATTCCACCTTCAAGGAACTATGCACGGTTATTCCCAGATCCCTCTGTTCAACTGTATTCTTCAATTCCCTACCATTTACCATGTACGTCCTATTTTGATTTGTCCTGCCAAGGTGTAGCACCTCACATTTATCAGCATTAAACTCCATCTGCCATCTTTCAGCCCATTTTTTCCAAATGGCCTAAATCACTCTGTAGACTTTGGAAATCCTCTTCATTATCCACAACATCCCCTATCTTGGTATCATCTTCATACTTACTAATCCAATTTACCACCCCTTCATCCAGATCATTGATGTACATGACAAACAACAAAGGACCCAACACAGATCCCTGAGGCACCCCACTAGTCACCTGCCTCCAACCCGACAAACAGCCATCCACCATTACCCTCTGGCTTCTCCCATTCAGCCACTGTTGAATCCATCTTGCTATTCCTGCATTTATACCCAACAGTTTAACCTTCTTAACTAACCTTCCATGAGGAACCTTGTCAAAGGCCTTACTAAAGTCTATATAGACAACATCCACTGCTTTACCCTCGTCAATTTCCCTAGTAACCTCTTCAAAAAATCCAAGAAGATTAGTCAAACATGACCTTCGAGGCACAAATCCATGTTGACTGTTCCTAATCAGACCCTGTTTATCCAGTTGCTTATATATATTATCTCTAAGTATCTTTTCCATTAATTTGCCCACCACTGACATCAAACTAACAGGTCTATAATTGCTAGGTTTACTCTTAGTACCCTTTTTAAACAATGGAACAACATGCGCAGTACGCCAATCCTCGGGGACTATTCCCGTTTCTAATGACATTTGAAATATTTCTATCATAGCCCCGGCTATTTCTACACTAACTTTCCTCAATGTCCTAGGGAATATCCTGTCAGGACCTGGAGACTTATCCACTTTTATATTTTTCAAAAGTGTCAGTACTTCTTTTACTTTGAAACTCATAGTATCCATAGCTACTCTACTAATTTCCCTTACCTCACATAATTCAATATCCTTCTCCTTGGTGAATACCGAAGAAAATAAATTGTTCAATATCTCCCCCATCTCTTTTGGCTCTGCAGTAGCTGCCCACTCTGTCTCTCCAATGGACCAATTTTATCCCTCGTTATCCTTTTGCTATTAATATAGCTGTAGAAAGCTGTAGATAAATGTGAGGTTATCCACTTTGGTGGCAAAAACAGGAAAGTAGACTATTAATAAAGTCTAATCTAATCTAATCTATTATCTGAAAGGTGGCCGATTAGAAAAAGGGGAGATACAACGAGACCTGGGTGTCATGGTACACCAGTCATTAAAAGTAGGCATGCAGGTGCAGCAGGCAGTGAAGAAAGCAAATGGTATGGTAAGCGAAACTACCTTTCAGGGTCCCTACCTGGTCGGAGAGGCAGCTTTTCTTCGGGCTGCAGCTTCGACCCGTCCTCGCGGCCTACCAGCGGGCCTGGAGCGGCGTTCCTGTCGAGGACCGCCCAGAACCTCGGCTTCGGTGGCGGCACAGCACTGGAGCGTTATCGCGGAGCGGGCGATGCCTTGCCCGGGTCGCCGCGCTGGAGCTGAGACCGCCGGGAACAACATCGCGGAGCTGCGGGACTGTGGAGCGACCAGCTGTGGGCGGCGGCGCTAAACTTTACACCGGGAGCCTGGGATCTCTAGATGAGATCGCCAGTTGTGGAGCTCCAACCGGCGCGGCCTTGTCGGCTTCGGAAGCCGCGGCCTCCAGGATGGAAGCGGCCGTTCCAGGGTTCCCAGGCCGCTGAGAGGACTCTCCCAACGCCGGAGCAACATCACCCGGCGAGAACGGCCTGGAACATCGGGCCTCCGTAGAGGCATCTGTGGAGGCCTCAATGGGCCCAACTCTGGGTGAACTGGGGTTGGGGACTGGACTTTGTGCCTTCCCTCACAATGGGAACCATTGTGGGGGGATGTTCTTTATGTTTAAAACTCTTATTAATGTTATGTCTGTATTCCTTCTTTATGTGCTGCAAAATGGCAACAAGCATTTCACTTCACTACACCTAGGTGTATGTGAATGTGACCAATAAAATACCTTTGATACCTTTTAGGACCGAGATGAGGAAAACATTTTTCACACAGAAAGTGGTGGATCTCTGGAATTCTCTGCCAAAGAAGGTAGTTGAGGCCAGTTCATTGGCTATATTTAAGAGGGAGTTAGATGTGGCCCTTGTGGCTAAAGGGATCAGGGGGTATGGAGAGAAGGCAGGTACAGGATACTGAGTTGGATGATCAGCCATGATCATATTGAATGGCGGTGCAGGCTCGAAGGGCCGAATGGCCTACTCCTGCACCTATTTTCTATGTTTCTATGTCTCCCGGGAACGTTGGGAGTTGAGGGGAGAGAGGATAAAATGATGAGAGGCACAGATAGGGTAGACAGTCAGAACCTTTTCCCTTTATATTTTGGTAATATCAAATACTAGAGGACATAGCTTTCAGGTGAGAGAGGCAAAGTTTCACTGAGATGTGTGGGGCAGGATTGTACACAGCGTGTGGCGAGTGTGTGGAACTCGCTGCCAGGAGCGGCGGTGGAGACAGACGCCATGGCAGCATTTCAGATACTCTTGTACAGGCACAAGGGATTTGCAGAGAGTGGAGGATACGGATAGTGAGTCAGATCAGCGTTGGTCTGAGCATCATGTCTGGCACAAACATTGTGGACTGAAGGGCCTGACCAATGCTATATTAATCCATGCTCTAATTGTGACATCAAAGTCATTTTCAAATGTTTAATATGATATGAGAATGAGGACTCAGAGTTCAGCAGTAATGAGCCTGTCCCACTTACACAACTTTTTCGACGACTGCCGGCACAGCAGGTCGCCGAAAATTCTCAACATGTTGAAAATCCAGCGGCGACCAGAACAAGGTACGACTCTTTGGACGACTACTCACGCCCATAAAGGCTTCACCCCGCGACATGTCGCCTGTACGGTCGTGAGTCGTCTCCTCAGTCGCCCAAAGAGTCGTAGCGTCTTTCTGGTCACCGCTGATTTTTCAACATGTTGAAAATTTTCGGCAACCTGCAACGACCTATGACGGGTGCCGGCAGTCGCCCAAAAAGTTGTGTAAGTGGGACAGGCCCCTAAGGCTCCACCAACATACATACGTTCACAGCTGATCTCGATTGTAGTCTCAGCTTTCCTGTCAGTCCATTATTCTTGATTCTCTGGTAAGTTTCTCTTCGCATTAGGGATGAGCCACTCTGCTGCCTGATGTATTACAGTGCCACATTGGCAGATTCATCTTATATATCTCCTGGACCACACATACTGAAGCAACAGACAAGAAACAACACCAATGCCTCTACTTCCTGACAAAGCTGAAGACGTTCCGCATGGCCCCAACAGTTCCCCAACCTCTACAATGTTTAAATGACATCTGGACAAGAACACGGGCAGGAAAGGTTCAGAGCGTTTAGGGGGATATGGGCCAAATGCAGGCAGATGCAACGAGTGTAGATGGGTCATTTCATTCGACATTGGACGTTGGGCTGAAGGGCCTGTTTCACAGCTGTATGACTTGTTTCTTTCAGCGGGTCAGGCAGCATCTGTGGAGAACATGGATAGGTGATGTTTCACAGAGTGCTGGAGTAACTCAGCGGGTCAGGCAGCATCTGTGGAGAGCATGGATAGGTGACATTTCACAGAGTGCTGGAGTAACTCAGCGGGTCAGGCAGCATCTGTGGAGAACATGGATAGGTGACGTTTCACAGAGTGCTGGAGTAACTAAACGGGTCAGGCAGCATCTGTGGAGAACATGGATAGGCATTGTTTCAGGTTGGGACCCTTCTTCAGATCCTTCATCTTTCCATGTTCTCCACAGATGCCACCTTGCCCACTGAGTTACTACAGGACTTTGTCTCTTTTTTTTCTAAAGCCAGCATCTGCAGTTCCTTGTGTGGATGTTACATTTAGCAGAGAAAGTTGCCATGGCCACCATGGAATGATACACCTATCTAGATACACCTTGTTCAATGTCCGAAATAAACCTACTCTGGACATTTGGAATGCAAGTGGGGAGGAAATAATCAAAGAGGCAAAAAGTGCTGTCTCACTGTCCTGTTATAATTCACAAAACCAGCATCATTCTCCCGTGATCTATGGGCCTTTGTGTGTGTGTCTTGGTAACCATGGCGATAATAATCTGATTTGTACTTGCAGAGTTATTATTAGGTTATTGCCATTATTACTTGTCACAATACAATGTGGGGACAAATACTTACTGCAGTATTATCTTGAAGGTGTGTTTAATTTGTTCCTTCTGGCTGACTGGTTTGGAACCAGGGGCATCATCTCTGCACTAATTAAGGCTGAGATGGGAAGGGATTTTCACTCTGCGGTGATTTGACTCTTTGGAATTTACATCAAAGTGTGTTTTGGGTTCTGAGTTAAGGTGAGTTTAGTTTCGTTTATTGTCACGTGTACCGAGGTACAGTGAAAAGCTTTTTGTTGTGTGCTAACCAGTCAGCAGAAAGACAATACATGATTACAATCTTGCCGTCCACAGTGTACAGACACAGGATAAAGGGAATAATGTGTAGTGCAAGGTAAAGCCAAGTAAAGCCCTATTAAAGATAGTCCGAAGGTGGCCAATGAGGTAGATGCTAGCACAGTTGGTGGTAGGATGGTTCAGTTGCCTGATAACAGCTGGGAAGAAACTGTCCCTGAATCTGGAGGTGTGCGTTTTCACACTTTTGTACCTCTTGCCTGATGGTAGAGGGGAGCAGAGGGAGTGGCCAGGGTGTGACTGGTCCTTGATGATGCTGCTGGCCTTGCCGAGGCAGCGTGAGGTGTAGATGGAGTCAATGGAAGGGAGGTTGGTTTGTGTGATGGTCTGGGCTGCATCCACAATTCGCTGCAGTTTCCTGCGGTCTTGGATGGAGCTGTTCCCAAACCGTGCCGTGATGCATCCCGATAAAATGCTTTCTCTGGCGCATGTGTGGAAGTTGTTGGGGGGTTGTTGGGGACATGCTGAACCTCTAAGCCCCAAGCCGAAGGAAGTAGCGGCATCGGTACTCTTTCATGGTCATTGCTTCAATATGACTGGTCCAAGACATACATCACATGAAACTGCCAATGTGACTCTGAATATGATAGGCTGCATAGTGATACAGCTGCCTCACAGCACCAGACACCTGGGTTCCATCCTGAACTCGGCCTCTGTCTGTGAGGAGTTTGCATGTTCTCCTTGTGACCACGTGGGTTTCCTCCAGGTGCTCCAGTTTCCTCCCACATCACAAAGATATGCGGGTCTGTAGGTTAATTGTCCCTCTGTAAATTGCCCCCAGTGTGTAGGGAATGGGTGAGAAAGTGGGATAGTATAGCACTATTGTCAAGGGGTGTCAATGGTTGGCTTGGACTCAGCGAGCTAAAGGAACTGTTTCCACACTGTCTCTCTGCATACCCATGTCCCAGCTGTTCTCAGGCAACTGAGCCACCCTATCACCAGCTAGAGAGCAGTCCCAAACTACTATCTACCTAATTGGTGACCCTGGGGCTATCTTTAGTCGGACCTTCCTGGACTTAATCTTGCATTATCCCCTTTATCCTGTGTCTGTATAATGTGAAGAAAGACAAAAAGCTGGAGTAACTCAGCGGGACAGGCAGCATCTCTGGAGAGAAGGGATGGGTGACGTTTCAGGTCGAGACCCTTCTTCAGACTCTTTACAATGTGGACAGTTTGATTGTAATCACGTATAGTCTTTCCGCTGACTGGATAACACGCAATAAAAAAGCTTTTCACTGTACAGGTGCACAACCTTTTATCCGAAAGCCTTGGGACCAGACACTTGTCGGATTTCGGACATTTTCGGATTTCCGAATGGAAGATTTTTAGCGTAGATTAGGTAGGTAGCGCAGGCGGCTTAAAGTCTGGAGCGACTGCCTCCTCCCCGGAGACCGGGGAATCATTGTAAATCATTGCATAAATGTTAGTCAGTTAGTTTGGAGCGTTTTTATGTGGTGGTGGTGGGGTGAAGGGGGAAACTTTAATTCTTAGTCCCCTACCTGGTCGGCGACTCCCAACATCGCGGAGCTGGGGGCTCCGTCCGGCCGCGGGCGGCGCTGGTTGAAGCTCCGACCCCGGCAACTCGACCCCTGGCTGCGAGGCGCTCCAAATCCAGCGCGGCACGCGGTCGGACTCCCGCAGCCCCAGCTCCGTGAATGTTGGGAGAAGGCGGCCTCAGCGCCCTGGAACTTACCGCACAGCGACCCGGTAAGGCATTGCCCGCTTCCCGTTGGTGTCCCAGCACTGCGACGTCGCCGACTCCCAACATTGGGCGGGCGTCAGGCCGCGGGCGGCGCTGGATTTGGAGCGCCTCGCAGCCAGGGGTAGAGTTGCCGGGGTCGGAGCTACAACCGGCGCAGCCCGTAGCCCCAGCTGGAAGTCAGCGGCCACAGCGTTGTGGAGCTTACTGCACGGCGACCCGGTAAGGCATTGACCGCTCCCCGTCTCTCCGACCAGGTAGGGGACGAAGAATTAAAGTTTACCCCTTCACCCCCCCCCCCCTCACATAAAAGCCCTCCAAACTAACTGACTAACATTTAAGCAATGATTTACAGATGTTTAAGTGTTGGGAAAAGAAAGCCCATTAGAAATGGAGTAAGAGAAGAAAGTTAAGAAATAGACCCTAGAAAAGTAAAAAAGAAAGAGTAACAATCGCTCTATTATTAAAAAAAATTAAAAACTCCGCAAATGAGCGCTTTCTAACATGGAAACACCAGGGCCCAGAGCAACCTCACACAAACAATCAGAGCGCTGCACTGGGCGGGAGGTAATGCCCTTCTCTGACCCTGATGTGTGTCTTTGCTGGGCTTGAGTTAATGTCTAAATATGTCTGAAGACTGAACCCACTGAGCACAGAAACATTCAAGCAACACACAATCTTGCTGTTAGTTTCTGTTTCATGAATCGTTCAAATTGACGGTGCATCTTAAAGCAAAATATTTTAGGCCCTGATTAATTTTCAGTGAATATCAATCATCCTCCATATTGTACTCGCCCCAATTATCTCTCATTCAATATCATTAAATGACCACCTTGACCCGAAAACGTCACCTATCCATGTTCTCCACAGATACTGCCTGACCCGCTGAGTTACTCCAACACTCTGTGAAACGTCACCTATCCATGTTCTCCACAGATGCTGCCTGACCCGCTGAGTTACTCCAGCATTCTGTGAAATGTCACCTATCCATGTTCTCCACAGATGCTGCCTGACCCGCTGAGTTACTCCAGCACTCTGTGAAACGTCACCTATCCATATTCTCCAGAGATGCTGCCTGACCCGCTGAGTTACTCCAGCACTCTGTGAAACGTCACCTATCCATGTTCTCCACAGATACTGCCTGACCCGCTGAGTTACTCCAGCACTCTGTGAAACGTCACCTATCCTTGTTCTCCACAGATGCTGCCTGACCCGCTGAGTTACTCCAGCACTCTGTGAAACGTCACCTATCCATGTTCTCCCCAGATGCTGCCTGACCCGCTGAGTTACTCCAGCACTCTGTGAAACGTCACCTATCCATGTTCTCCACAGATGCTGCCTGACCCGCTGAGTTACTCCAGCACTCTGTGTCTATCTTCATTATCTGACAGCTTGGGTATTACATTCCCAACTTGCACAGTGGCCCAGGCTTTGTCTGCCTTTTTCTTTTTATTGATATTTATCCTTTATTGTCCTGAGATGCAGGGGATGGAGGGATATCAGTAATTTACTGTTCCATGTTCTGTGTCAAATTCTATCTGCAGGAGTGAGCAGGGCCCTGTGTGTTATGAATGTCCGCAGACCAACTTCCCTCCGGGGATGAATAAAGTTTCATTGTATAGTATGGTGATCCATTGAGGACGGTATTTACAGACTTGCTAAGCTGCTGCAGGAATGAATTCCATTGTTCCACCCGACTCTTGACTCTTGACATAGACAGACAGTTTAAATTAAATTACTGTCATCGAACCACGGTACAAACTTAGCAAAGCCTCAAGTGGTGCGGAAGAGCAGAGAACTCATTTTTCCCACAGTTTATGTGGAATCAAATGTAAGAAGCAAGCTGATGAACTCTTTTAATATAGAGCAAGAATAAAAGTTACCCTGGGTAGACATGGAGCTTTCGAAGGTTGATTATCAACACTGATGATCTTGGGCTTTTCCACGACTCCAGCCACGCTAGAAGCATGGGAACGGTCTCTGTTGGGACACAGGGAGATGGGACAGTAATAGGTCAAACGGCTCTTTGGCTGTCTTGCCCGTCAATTGGAAGGCAGCTGATCACTATCCAATGTTGGACCCACACCAGCTCCTCCTGGAGCCAAGGACCAGCTTCACATCTACACCATCATCACAAACTGCAGCTGATCACTTTTTTTTTCCCCTTTTTCCTTCTGCCCACAATATTTAATATGTAAAAGAATATGTGATTCTGTTCCGTTCTGTTTGTAGTTTATTTGTTTGTTTGTTTGTCTTTTTGCACAAAGTCCTTGAGCATTGCCACTTTTCATTTCACTGCACATCTCGTATGTGTATGTGACGAATAAACCTGACTTGACTTGACCTCACCTGCGATGTTGAAACAAAACTACTTTCACACCCTGATGTAAACCAGCATCAGCAGTTCCTGCCCACACCCTTTCATCAGCTCCACAGCAAAATCTCCTCACAGTACAATCACTTTGAAGATGTTCTCTCTCTGATGGGAGATGTGCAACATCCTCCCTCGCTGCCCTCCCTCTGTGATGCCCCCGGCTCCACAACCAAAGATCTTATAGCGGAGCAAGATGGGTTACTCTCACGCAAACGTGTAGTACGCTCATGGGCGGATTCATGGGTGATTATAGGACCCATTTTAGCAAGCAGCCCCAGCCATCTTCCGCCATCTTGCTTCCGGCCAAAGATTGGATCCGCAGCGGGGAGAGGGGGTGTGGGGTCCGGGGCAGCGGGAGAGGGAGTGTGGGGCAGCGGGAGAGGGAGGGGAGAGGGGGAGACATTGTAGTAAGGGGGCAGGCGAGGGAGTGCCGGGGGGTTGGGGGGGATAAGGCCTAGTGTGTGTGAAGTTGCGGGGAGGTTTACAATGTTTCTTATTTACAATGTTTCTTATTTAATGTCTCTTGTCTAGTCTGAAACAAAGTTCATTATTGGATCAGAAGAAATATAATTGTGTGTGTTATATGATTATATACATTTATATAATTTTCATGTATGTGTGTTTATAAACATTTTATTCTTTAACAAGAATTAACAGAATTATGAACTAACAGAATTATGAATCTAACCCTATATCACGCACAAAAAGTTCTCCCACAATGTCAATTACCCTGCGAGTCGGGTCGGTTCCGGTTACTACAAAATCAACTCAAACACAGCTTGTGAGCCATTTAAAAATAAATGAATTAAAAACATTAAAAAAGACAATTACCAAATTTTATTCAGAAGTTTGAACTGACAGATTTATGAATCTAACCCTATATCACACACACAAACTGTTGCCCCGCAACATTGATTACACTGCCAGTCGGGTCAGGTAGGCTCAGGTTACTAAAATGGGCGGGGAAAAATGCCCAGGATCCCCTCCATAGCGTACTACACGTCAGCCCATTGCATTTAGCGGGAGTAGCCTATCTTGCTCTGCTATAAGATCTTTGCCACAACCACATTTTAACCCAGACATGTGAGGCCTGAACAAAGGTCGTGACCCGAAGCATCACCCATCCTTTCTAGAGATGCTGCCTGGCCCGCTGAGTTACTCCAGCACTCTGTGTCTATCTTTGGTCCAAAACAGACAGGTAGGTTGAGGTCAGCGCTTTGTGTCTAACTATAATATCTATCCGCTTTGGACCAAATACAGACACAGAGTGCTGGAGTAACTCAGCTGGGTAGGGGTGAACGTGGGGGCAATGGAGGGGGGGTACAGCCATGGAAACACAAGCAGACATTGGCATTCGTGGTGACGTCATCGAAACACAGCTTTGAGACGAGATTGGGACTGCATGTTTGGATGAGTATAAATATCTTCTATTCCTGTCAGTCCACGCTGGTTTTTTCACATGGAATGTATTTATATTGGTGGTTTGGGAAGAACATTCAATGCCGATGCTTTCTACTGATAACAGAGCAGTGAGAAGGAGAAGGACATATTTCCCACCACAACCCGAGAGTCCCATTGTAACTCACCAAATAGTGAAAGGCCTGAATAGAGTGGATGTGGAGAGGATGTTTCCACTAGTGGGAGAGTCCAGGACCAGAGGCCACAGCCTCAGAATAAATGATGTACCTATAGGGAAATGATGAGGAATTTCTGTGAAACGAGAGGAGGAGGAATTTCTTTAGTCAGAGGGTGGTGAATCTGTGGAATTCTTTGCCCCAGAAGGCTGTGGAGGCCAAGTCAATGGCTATTTTTAAGACAGAGATAGATAGATTATTTATTAGTACAGGTGTCCCAAGAGGAAACCAAAGTTCTCGGAGAAAACCAACGCAGGTCACAGGGAGAACGTGCAAACTCCGTACAGACAGGATTGAACCCAGGTCTCGTGCCACACATCCTCTATCCTCTGGTGAAGATACATCGGCGGTGCTGGTCTGGTTGGAGTTCCAGGACTGACAATGGCGGACTGGTGACGGGTTTCCAAATCAAGATGGTGTTTACCCTGAGGGGGAAACAGAAAGTGGCGTCACAGGTAAACTTTGTCCTTCTCACCTGTAAAGCTGCGCTAGAACAGCTGCTGGGGACTCACAACATCTTCTGCTTTGCACATCGTAAAAAATACTTTGTGATGTTACTGCAAAACACCAGTGGCACGGTGGCGCAGCGGTAGAATTGCTGCCTCACTGCGCCACTGACCCGGGTTCCATCCTGACCACGGGTGCTGTCTGTGTGGAGTCTGTACGTTCTCTCTGTGATTGCGTGGGTTTCCTCCGGGTGCTCCGGTTTCCTCCCACATCCCGAAGATGTTCAGGTTTGTTGGTTAATTTGCTTCAGAAAATTGTAAAATTATCCCTAGTGTGTGGGACAGTGCTAGTGTACGTGTGATGGTGGGACTGTCATATGCTGAGAGAATGGAGCAGCTGGGCTTGTTCACTCTGGAGTTTAGAAGGATGAGAGGGGATTGAAACATATAAGATTGTTAATGGTTTGGACATGCTAGAGGTAGGAAACACGTTCCCGCTGTTGGGGGAGTCCAGAACCAGAGGCCACAGTTTAAGAATAAGCATAAGAATAAGGAGTAAGCCTTTTAGAATTAGAAGTAGAATTAGAATTACCTTTATTGTCATTCAGACCTTACGGTCTGAACGAAATTTTGTGCCTGCAGTCATACATACAATAGTACAATAATAAACAACATTAAACACAAATTAACATCCACCACAGTGAGTCCTCCAAACACCTCCTCACTGTGGTGGAGGCAAAAATCTTAGGGCTGCAGTCTCTTCCATCCTCTTCTCCCTCTGCGCTGAGGCGATTCCCCACCGGGCGATGGTACAAACAGTCCTGCGGCTCACCGAACCCCGCAAATGGGCCGGCTCAAACACCGCGGCCCGGGGTGGTCGAAGCCGCCGCACCTCCAGTCCAGCACACGCAGCCACTGGCCCGCGACTGAACCCCGGACTCAGGTCACCGCCACCAGAACGCCGTCCCAGCCACCGGAGCACCGTTCCAGCCCCGAGCTGGATCGCCCTCACGTGAGTGCCGTTCCTCCCTCGAGCTGGGCCGCTCCGACGGGAGCGCCGTTCCACCCTCGCGCTGGGCCGCCCCGACGGGAGCATCACAGCCCCTCACGGGAGAGTCTCAGCCCCGCGCCAGGCTGCTCTCACGGGAGCGTCACAGCCCCTCACGGGAGCGCCATTCCAGCCCCGAGCCGGACCGCCCCCACGGGAGCGAGCCCAGGGCAAGTCCTGACTTGCTCTGCCCCCGGAGTCTCGAGGTCGCCAGCTCCGCCATTAGGCCTCAGCGCAGACGGAGGCAGAGAAGGGGGATACGACAAAAAAGTCGCAATCCCCCGAAGGGAGAGACAGCAAGCCCCGTTTCAACCCCCCCCCACATAAACACAACCTAAAAACCAAAAACTTAACTAGACAAAACGAAAAAAAAAACCAACACAAAAAAGTAAAAACAAATGGACTGCAGGCGAGCCGCTGCTGCCAGGGCAGCGCCACCAAATTTAGAACGGAGACGAGGAAACACTTTATCACACAAAGAGTTGTGAGTCTGTGGAATTCTCTGCCTCAGAGGACGGTGGAGGCCGGTTCTCTGGATGCTTTCAAGAGTTAGATAGAGCTCTTAAAGATAGCAGAATCAGGGGATATGGGGAGAAGGCAGGAACGGGGTACTGATTGTGAATGATCAGCCATGATCACATTGAATGGCGGTGCTGTCCCGGAGGGCCGAATGGCCAACTCCTGCACCTTTGATCTATTGTCTATTTATTGATGGTCGGTGCGGACTCGTTGGGTCGAAGAGCCTTTTCCGCACTGTATCTCTAAAGTCTAATGGTGGGTAGAATGCTAGAGGGAGTTGGTACATTGCCCTTCACTTCATTCATCATCGTTGAAAACATTAGCGATGCAATGGTGCCAGCTGCCAACGGCAATGGTGAAGGACGCACCACACATCTCTGTCCTCCAGTTCCTGCGGACTTCCACCGCTGGATGTATAGGATTTTGGTGTGTGTGCTTTATCATCATTCCTTACAATGCTGTGTATGACAGTGATCGCAACTTCTACTGAAGTGTGGATGGCCATTGGCTCGCTTGGAGCTCATCCGCCCTTTGACAGGTCTTGTTTTTGGTCCTGCTGGGGGTCCACAGCCCCCTCCTCACCTGGCAAACCAGGTGGGGGAGATGGTTTAGTCACTGACTATCCGACCATGGAGCAGGTAGCACAGGATGACATGGTACCCGTGGCGGGGGGAACTCCCCCCCCGACCTGACCTTCACTAGTCAGAGTATTCAGTACAGGTGGGTAATGAGGAACTGCAGATGCTGATTTAAACTGAAGACAGTCACAAAAAAGCTGAAGTGACTGAACAGGTCAGGCAGCATCTCTGGTCTGAAGATCCAAAATGTCACCTATTCCTTCTCTCCAGATATGCTGCCTGACCCGCTGAGTTACTCCAGCCTTTTGTGTCTGTATTCAGTAGAGATGTCGGGGCGTTCTGTTACAATTGTACAAGACGTTGGTGGGGACACATTTAAAATAATTTGTTCCATTCTGGTCACCCAGCTATTGCAGGAATGCCATTAATCTGGAATGAGTATTGTGAAGAGTCATAGACTGATACAGTGTGGAAACAGGCCTTTCAGCCCAACTCACCCATACCCGCCCACATGTAGCAGCTACACTAGTCCCACCTGCCTGCGTTTGGTCCATATCCCTCCAAACCTGTCCTATCCATGTACCTGTCTAGCTGTTTCTCAAATGTTGCGATAGTCCTTGCCTCAACTACCCCCTCTGGCAGCTTGTTCCACACACCACCTCACATTCCTATGAAATAATTTCCCCTTCACCTTAAACCTATGTCCTTTGATTCATGATTCACCTACACTCGGCAAGAGACTCTGTGCGTCGAGCATTTGACTGGCACGTTGCGCCTGAGCTATGAGGAGAGGCTGGGCAGGCTCGGACATATGGACAGGTACATGGACATGGTGCAGCGGTGGAGTTGTTGCCTCAGCGTCAGAGACCCAGGTTCGATCCTGACCACGGGTGCTGTCTGTACAGCAGGAAGAAGAAAGGATGAGGAGGAGACAGTGGGCTGTGGGAGAGTTGGGAATGGGAGGGGAAAGAGGGAGAAAGCAAGAACTACCTGAAATTGGAGGTCAATGTTCATACCACTGGGGTGTAAACTACCCAAGCGAAATATGAGGTGCTGCTCCTCCAATTTGCACTGGGCCTCACTCTGCCAATGGAGGAGGTTCAGGACAGAAAGATCAGTGTGGGAATGGGAGAGGGAGTTGATGTGCTGAGTAACCGGGAAATCAGGTAGGTTAAGGCAGACTGAGTGGAGGTGTTCAGCGAAACGATCGCCGAGACTGCACTTGGTCTCGCCGATGTAGAGAAGTTGGCACCTGGAACAGCGGATACAGTAGATGAGGTTGGAGGAGGTGCAAGTGAATCTCTGCCTCACCTGGAAAACCTACAAACCTGTACGTCTTTGGAATGTGGGAGGAAACTGAAGATCTCGGAGAAAACCCATGCAAGTCACGGGGGGGACATACAAACTCCGTACAGACAGCACGCGTAGTCAGGATGGAACTCGGGTCTCTGGCGCCGTGAGGCAGCAACTCTACCGCTGCGCCACCATTTTGATGGCAGTGAGATGATCACAGAGTCATACAGTTGTACAACAAAGTTACGGGCCACCACATCTATGCCAACTGCCTTTGCATTTACAATTATAGAGATAGGCCGTTCTACAGCACTAAAACAGACCCTTCGACCCACATCGTCCATGCTAACCAAGATGCCTCTGTTCACAATCCCAAGTTCAGCCCATATCCCTCTAAACATTTCCTATCCACGTATCTGTCATTTACTTTCTCCAGCCATCCAGCCAACCATGTCATCTCTGGGTGCCCGCTCTCCCACCCACCAAATGGAGCTGTGTCAGGGCCTGGCAGACATTGACACCAACAGAGACAACAACCTGGCTGCTCAGCACCCGGCTTGAGATATAACTCTTCCTGTGGTTCATGTTTCATTCGCAAGAAGAAGTAAACTTTCTCCAACTTCAAGTGACCCCTGCATCCCCCCTCTCTCTGTCCCGAGTCATCATTGTACCTTTATTGTCATTCTGTTGAGTTCCCCAGTCTGTATACTCGTTATCCGCTACCCCACAGATCAACAATGGACCATTGTGGGCTTCACATTTCCTCAATTATCATTGCTTTTTGCCAATCTTCCATCCATTCCTCCTAAGTACCATCTATATCTCTCAGTAGTACCATCTATATCTCCCGGCTCTCAGTCTGAAGAAGGATCTCGACCCGAAATGTCACCCCTTCCTTCTCTCCAGAGATGCTGCCTGTCCCGCTGAGTACCAGCATCTGCAGTTCCTTCCTACACATGTTTAAATCTTACCAGGGTGATACTGAACCTAAAGGGCCAGTCCCACATGGCGATTTATTTCGGCGACTGCCGGCGTCATTGACTGGCGTAAGAGGGTCCACGGGAAGATTTTGAACATTTCAAAATCTAGCCGCGACAAAAAAAATGTTGCGACATCTCTAGGAGGCACCGCGTGTCAATACGCCATCACGCCGCGACCATGGGCGACTTTTTCGGTGACCTGATATGTCAGTCAATGATGCCGACAGTTGCCAAGTGGGACAGGCACTGAAAGTAATGCAATAATAATTGTGTTCGTACCCTAGAGATCAATGTAGATTAATTGCCACAAGGGCTGATCCAATCTGACCAGTGTTTAGGTAGCAGTTCCTGGATAAATATGATATCGCCCTCTCTGCTTGCTTTGGCACCCTCACCAATCATAGTATATTTTGATAACTAACACTCCTATAATTTCCATAACCTCCCGCTTCCTTTGGAAACGCAGCCCACCGTACTCCCTTCCTCTGCCGAGAGGAGACCGCGCTTTAAATGTGATTCAGAGGGATCAGCATTCCTCTGGTACATTGCCCACAGCTTCATTGTTCACAGGTGATTCAGCCATTGGCCCGATGCAGATTTCCCTGGGAGCATACACACCATTCCCGATTACAGCACAGCAATCCGGAATTGCAGATTAGTGTCGCTGTCCTGATCGCAGCTTCAAAATCGTCATCATAGAAAACATAGAAAATAGGTGCAGGAGGAGGCCATTCGGCCCTTCGAGCCAGCACCGCCATTCATTGTGATCATGGCTGATCGTCCCCTGTCAATAACCAGTGCCTGCCTTCTCCCCATATCCCTTGACTCCACTAGCTCCTAGAGCTCTATCTAACTCCACTATCATGACCAACTGACACCCAAGTTTAATTAAGTTTAGAGATACAGCACGGAAACAGGTACTTTGGCCAATTGAGTCCATGACGTCCAGTGATCCCCGCATATCAACACCATCCTACACACTGGGGGAAAACTGCAATCTTTACACAAAGCCAATTAACCTACAAACCTGTACGTCTTTGGAGTGTGGGAGGAAACCGAAGATCTCGGAGAAAACTCACGTGGGTCACGGGGAGAAGCTACAAACTCCGTACTGACAGCACCCATACTCAGGATGGAACCCGGGCCTCTGGCGCTGTGAGGGAGCAACTCTACCGCTGCGCTACAAAGCCGCCCAATAGAACCATTCTGCCACCACATAGGGATAGGCGGCAGCACAGCGGGCAGAGCTGCTACCTCACAGCACCAGAGACACAGTTTCAATCCTAACCTCAGGCTCTGTCTGTGTGGAGTTTGCACGTTCTCCCTGTGACAGCGTGGTTTTCCTCCGGGTGCTCCGGTTTCCTCCCACATTCCAAAGATGTGTGGGTTTGCAGTTTAATTGGCCTTTGTAAATTGACCCAAGTGAGCAAGGAGTGGTAGAATCTAGAAGGAATTGATGAAAATATGGCGAGAATAAAGGTAAACAGATACATAATGCTGCAGCTTCCCTGAAGAACATGGACAGATGACATTATGGGATGGGATCCTTCCTCGGACCTGATAAGACTGAAAAACATTCCGACCCGAAACGTCACCTATCCATGTTCTACACAGATGCTGCCTGACCCGCTGAGTTACTCCAGCACTCTGTGAAACGTCACCTATCCATGTTCTCCACAGATGCTGTTCTCCACAGATGCTGTCTGACCTGCTGTACAGCAGAAAATCAAAGTCCACTCTATAACCAGTGGGGGCAGGAAAATGTCATCAAATTTTGTTTTTAAAAATGTGTCCTGGCTGAGATCGCTATTAGGTCATTGAGTCATAGAGTGATCCAGCGTGGAAACAGGCCCTTCGGCCCAACTCGCCCACACCGGCCAACAATGTCCCAGATACACTCGGCCCACTTGGTTGCGTTTGGTCCATATCCCTCCAAACCTGTCCAATCCATGTACCTGTTTAACTGTTTCTTAAACGTTGGGATAGTCCCAGCTTCAACTAACTCCTCTGGCAGCTTGTTCCATACACCCACCATGCTTTGTGTGAAAAAGTTGCTCCTCAGATTCCTATTAAATCTTTTCCCCTTCACCTTGAACCTATGTCCTCTGGTCCTCAATTCCCCTACTCTGGGCAAGAGATTCTGTTCATCTACCCCATCTATTCCTCTCATGATTGTGTAAACCTCTATAAGATCACCCCTCATCCTCCTGCACTCCATGGAATAGAGACCCAGCCTAGTCAACCTCTCCCTGTAGCTCGCACTCTCGAGTCCTGCCAACATCCTCATAAATCTTTTCTGAACCCTTTCAAGCTTGATAATATATTTCCTATAACATGGTGCCCAGAACTGAACACAATACGTTTTATACAACTGCAGCATGACCTCCCAACCTCTATACACAATACTCTGACTGATGAAGGCCAAAGTGCTAAAAGCCTTTTTGACCACCTTATCTACCTGTGACTCGACTTTCAAAGAACCATGCACCTGTACTCCTAGATCCCTCTGCACTACAACACTACACAGAGGCCGACCATTCACTGTGTAGGTCCAGCCCTTGTTCAACGTCCCAAAATGCAACACCTCACACTTCTGTGTATTAAATTCCATCAACCATTCCTCCGCCCACCTGGCCAATCGATCTAGATCCTGCTGCAATCGTTCACAACCATCTTCACTGTCTGCAAAACCACCAACTTTTGTATCATCAGCAAACTTGCTAATCTTGCCCTGTATGTTCACATCCAAATCATTGATGTAGATGACAAACAGTAACGGGCCCAGCACTGAACCCTGAGGCACACCACTAGTCTCAGGCCTCCAGTCTGAGAAGCAACCTTTCACCATCACCCTCTGCTTCATTCCACGGAGCCATTTTTCTATCCATTCAGCTATTCTCCTTGGATTCCATGCGATCTAACCTTCCCGAGCAGCCTACCATGCGGAACCTTGTCGAACACCTTACTGAAGACCATGTACACAACATCTACAGCTCTGCTCTCATCAACCCTTTTGGTCACATCTTCAAAAAAATCAATCAGATTTGTGAGACACGACCTCCCACATATAAAACCATGCGGACTGTCCCTAATCAGCCCTTGCCCATCCAAATGCCTGAATAACCTATCCCTCAGAATACTCTCTAGTAACTTTGCAACTACAGATGTTAAGCTCACCGGCCTATAGTTCCCAGCATTTCCCTGCAGCCCTTCTTGAAAAGAGGTACAACATTTGCCACCCTCCAGTCTTCCGACACCTCTCCTGAATTTAAGGACGACTCGTAAATTTCAACCAGGGCTCCCACAATTTCCTCTCCAGTTTCCCACATTGTCCTCGGATATATCTGATCAGGCCATGGAGATTTGTCTACCTTCATACATGAATGTACCTCAAGTAATTCTTCGACAGTAACTCTGACTGCTCTCAAGACACTTCCAGTGACTGCCCCAAGTTCCTCCATCCTACTGTCTTTCTCCTCGGTAAATACAGAGGAGAAACACTCATTGAGGACCTTGCCCATCTCCTGTGGCTCCACACAGAGGTGACCGCTTTGATTCCTGAGAGGTTCCACTCTCTCTCTAGTTACCCCTTTTCCCCCTTATGTATTTATAAATTATTTTGGGATTGTCCTTAATGCTATCTGCCAGAGCTATCTCCTGGCTCCTTTTTGCCCGTCTGATCTCCTTTTTCAGTTTGCTCCTTAGTTCCCGAAACTCCTCCAGGGATGTACTTGATCCCAGTTGCCTATACCTGTCCCATGCATCCTTCTTGTTTTTGACCAATGCCTCAATTTCCCTCGTCAGCCAAGCTTCCTTATGTTTGCCTGCTTTGCCCTTCACTCTAACGGGGACGTACATATCCTGAGCTTTCGTCAGAACACTTTTACAAACATCCCACTTGGTCGATGTTCCTTTCCCCTCAAATAACCTGCTCCAGTTAACCAACTTAAGCGAGACCTTCTCTCATAGCCTCAAAGTTGGCCTTACCCCAGTTGAGCATTTTAACATGTGGACCCTCTCCGTCCCGATCCATAACTATCTGAAACCTAATCGAACTGTGGTCACTGGATCCAAAAGGCTCCTCCACACACACTTCATTCACTTGCCCTTCCCAATTTCCCAATACTAGATCCAGTGTTGCCCTCTCACATGTGGGGGCCTCCACATACTGTTTAAGAAAACTCTCCTGAACACTTGAGGAATTGCATCCAATCTAAACCCTTCACACTATGATTTTCCCAGTCTATATTGAGTCTATACCTAATTTGAGGAAGGACATTCTTGCCATTGAGGGAGTGCAGCGTAGGTTTACAAGGTTAATTCCTGGGATGGTGGGACTGTCATATGCTGAGAGAATGGAGCAGCTGGGCTTGTACTCTGGAGTTTAGAAGGATGAGAGGCTATCTCATTGAAACATATAAGATTGTTAAGGGCTCGGACACGCGAGAGGCAGGAAACATGTTCCCGATGTTGGGGGAGTCCAGAACCAGGGGCCACAGTTTAAGAATAAGGAGTAAGCCATTTAGAACGGAGACGAGGAAACACTTTTTCTCACAGAGAGTGGTGAGTCTGTGGAATTCTCTGCCTCAGAGGGCAGTGGAGGCAGGTTCTCTGGATGCTTTCAAGAGAGAGCTAGATAGGGCTAAATAGCAGAGTCAGGGGATATGGGGAGAAGGCAGGAACGAGGTACTGATTGGGGTTGATCAGCCATGATCACGTTGAATGGCGGTGTTGGCTCGAAGGGCCGAATGGCCTACTCCTGCACCTATTGTCTATTGTCTATTATCTATAGTCTATTGATTTTCCCAGTCTATATTGGGAAAGTTAAAAGCCCCGACTACAACAACCTTATTTGACCTGCAGCTGTCTGCAATCTCCCGGCACATTTGTTCTTCTAATTCCCGTTGACTATTCGGGGGTCTGTAGTAGGCTTGTCGCCACACGGTCCCGGGGTGTCGCATGTACGGCCGTGAGTCGTCTCCTCAGTCGCCCAAAGAGTCCTAGCGTCTTTCTGGTTGCCACTGGATTTTCAACATGTTGGAAAATTTTCAGAGACAGTCGGCGACAGTGGATTTGATGCCAATGAGCGTCGCTTGGCTTCTCCTGATGTAGGTGCTGTCGTAGTTGTTGCCGGGTGACATAGGTTGTCGCTGGTGCTGACCAGTTGTTTTTGTTGTTAAATTTTACATTTTATGTCATAGTCGCCGGTTTGACATGCTACAACTATGACAGTGGCCTAAAAAATAGCCTAAGTGGGACAGGCCCTTTGTATTGTGCCTTGCTGATCACCTCTGGAGCACGTTTACGGCAGGGTTAAATGCACTGGAGCATTCAATGGAATTCCATCCATGCTCACATCAGTGCTGAGGCCATAAAGAGGTCAATAAGGTTTTAGCACCTACCGTCATGCCTCACTAATCCAGTGCAATTTCTGTAAAGGGGATTGAACTCGGTTATGAGGGCAATGCAGCGTGTGGACTTTATGTGTCCTTAATATAAAAGGTTTTCAGAGGCGACTGAAACTTACAGCAGCTCAGCTGGACGGTTTCTGGGCAAAGATAAGTAGAAAGTCTAAAGCAAGGAAGGTGCCTTAATCAAACATCTAGATGAACCCGTATGGAACTCCTGTCAATCCCACAGCCCAACATCACATGGAGAAAGACCCAATAGAATCGTAAAGGCAGAGATATTAAATGGAGCCACAAGGAACTGCAGATGCTCAGTCACAGAGTCTTACAGCATGAAAACAGGCCCTTTGGCCGAACCTGCCCACGCCTACCAACATACCCCATCAACATTAGTCCCAGACTGCTGGAGTAACTCAGTGGGTCTATGTTATGAGTGTGCAGGGGTGACTTGGACAGGATGGGAGACATACAAGATTATTAAAGGTTTGGACATGCTTGAGGCAGGAAACATGTTACCGATGTTGAGGGAGTCCAGAACCAGGGGCCACAGTTTAAAAATAAGGGGTAAGCCATTTAGAACAGTGACAAGGAAACACTTTTTCTCACAGAGAGTTGTGAGTCTGTGGAATTCTCTGCCTCAGAGGGCGGTGGAGGCCGGTTCTCTGGATACTTTCAAGAGAGAGCTAGATAGGGCTCCTAAAAATAGCAGAGTCAGGGGATATATGGAGAAGGCAGGAACGGGATACTGATTGTGGATGATCAGCCAGGATCACATTGAATGGCGGTGCTGGCTGGAAAGGTCGAATGGCCTACTCCTGCACCTATTATCTATTGTCTATTGTCAGGCAGCATCTGTGGAGAACATGGATAGGTGACGTTTCACAGAGTGCTGGAGTAACTCAGCGGGTCAGGCAGCATCTGTGGAGTACATGGATAGGTGACGATTCGGCTCAGGATCCTTCTTCAGATGATTGGACAAGGGCCACAAATGTCTTTGTCACAAACCAAACTTTCCATTGTGTTACAGAATGTGTGATCACAATAAACCTGAACCTAAACATAAAGCCACGCTAATGATCACAGTGAATGGTGGTGCTGGCTTGAAAGGCCGAATGGCCACCTCCTGCACCTATTGTCTATTGTCCATTAAATTAATCTCATCTACCTGCACGTGATCTGTGTCCCTCCATTGCCTGCATATCCAGGTGGATAATTGAGATTCTGTAAATTGTCCCTTGTGTGTAGTGAGTGGATGGGAAAGTGGGATAGACAATAGACAGTAGGTGCAGGAGGAGGCCATTCGGCCCTTCGAGCCAGCACCGCCATTCAATGAGATCATGGCTGATCATCCACAATCAGTACCCCGTTCCTGCCCTCTCCCCATATCCCCTGACTCCACTATCTTCAAGAGCCCAATCTAGCTCTCACTTGAAAACATCCAGAGAACCGGCCTCCACCGCCCACTGAGGCAGAGAATTCCACAGACTCACCACTCTCTGTGAGAAAAAGTGTTTCCTCGTCTCCGTTCTAAATGGCTTACCCCTTATTCTTAAACTGCGGTCCCTGGTTCTGGACTCCCCCAACATCGGGAACATGTTTCCTGCCTCTAGTGTGTCCAAACCCTTAATAATCTTATATGTTTCAATAAGATCCCCTCTCACTCTTCTAAATTCCAGAGTGTACAAGCCCAGCCGCTCCATTCTTTCAACATATGACAGTCCCGCCATCCCAGGAATTAACTTGGAACGAGTGTGAATGGGCGATCGCTGGTCGGCGCGGACTCAGTGGGTCGAAGGGCCAGTTTCACGCTGTATCTCTAAACTAAATACAAACTGGGGGTAGCGTGGACGAGCTGCCGTGGGGGGGGGGGGGGGGGGGGGGCGGCTGCCACCTCTCACCATCAGGGGCCTGGGCTTCACTCCACCAGCGGTTCGATCCTGACCTCCGCTGCTGCCCTTGTGGAGTTTGCAAATACTTCTGGTGATCCTCGCGGTTTACTCTGGATGCTCCACTTTCCTCCCGCATTCCAGTGTTAGTCAGTTCATCGACCACAATGAATTCTTCGGAGTGAGCGGAAGCTATAGGTACAGATTGAAGTATGACTTTTACAAGATGTTTGTACAGATACATGGATAGGAAGGGTTTGGATGAACACGGAACATAACAGCACAGGAATAGGCCGCTCACAACATGGCCGCCCACAACATGGCCGCTCACAACATGGCCGCTCACAACATGGGCGCTCACAACATGGCCGCTCACAACATGGCCGCTCCCAACATGGCCGCTCCCAACATGGCCGCTCACAACATGGCCGCTCACAACATGGCCGCTCACAACATGGCTCCCAACATGGCCGCTCACAACATGGCCGCTCACAACATGGCCGCTCACAACATGGCCGCTCCCAACATGGCCGCTCACAACATGGCCGGTCACAACATTTACAGATACATGGATAGGAAGGGTTTGGATGAATTTGGAACACTACAGTGCAACAATCAGCCCTTTGGCCTACACCCATTGTGCTGAACATCATGCCTATTTCACAAGTTCTAGGAGCAGCATTAGAGCATTCGGCCCATCAAGTCTACGCCACCAATCAGTCATGGCTGATCTATCTCTTCCTCACAATCCCATTCTCCTGCCTTCTCCCCATAACCCCTGACACCCACACTAATCAGGAATCTATCTATCCCCACCTTAAATATATCCATTGGTGGCCTCCACAGCCATCTGTGGCAATGAATTCCACAGATTCACCACCTCCTGACTAAAGAAATTCCTCCTCATCTCCTTCCTAAAGGTGCGTCCTTTTACACTGAGGCTGTGGCCTCTGGTCCTAAACTCCCCCACTAGTGGAAACATCATTTCCATGTGACTGTGGGAGTTTTCTCCGGGTGATCTGGTTTCCACCTGCACTCCAAAGACCTACAGGGTCTGGTTTCCTCCCACACGCCAAAGATGTACAAGTTTGCAGGTTAATTGGCTTTGGTAAAATTGTAAATTGTCCCTCATGTGTACTAGGATGGTGCTAGTGATTGCTGGTCTTCGCAGACTCGGTGGGCTGAAGGGCCTGTTGCTGCATCATATGACCCCCTCATCTCCCTACTAAAGGTACGCCATTTAATTCTGAGGCTATGACCTCTGGTCCTAGACTCTCCCACTAGTGGAAACATCCTCTCCACATCCACTCTATCCAGGCCTTTCACTGTTTGGTAAGTTTCACTGAGGTCACCCCATTCTTCTAAACTCCAGCGAGTGCAGGCCCAGTGCCGACAAACACTCATCATATGTTAACCCCACTCATTCCTTGTACATCCTCATTAAACTGATCTCATCTGCCAGTACATGATCCAGATCCCGCTATTATTTCCACTTCCATGTGCCTATCCAAACGCCTCTAAAACGCCACTATTGTTTCTATAAAGAGCCATATCATATCGGATTTGGGCCAAAGGCAGATAAAAGGCACAGTGACCTAAGGGGCCTGTTTTCGTGCTATACGGCTCCATGGCTCCATGAGTGGCCCCATTGCAGAAGTGTACACATCGCGGGACTGCAAACTGCAAGTATCCCGAGATAATTCTGCTACAACCATCTTATTGAGTCCACACACACATTATAGAAACATAGAAACATAGAAATTAGGTGCAGGAGTAGGCCATTCGGCCCTTCGAGCCTGCACCGCCATTCAATATGATCATGGCTGATCATCCAACTCAGTATCCCGTTATTAGTTGTTGTTTTGCCAGAGCTGAACACACTTCTTGGCATCTGCACACAATGGTGTCTGTCTTGTCGCTCCTTGTGCGTGGTGGGGGAAAGATTGGTGGCAACAGGGCCGCGATTGACGTGAATGCTCTTTCATTGACCCCTGCTACCACCATCATCTACTGCGACAAGCGATGGCTCCCACTGAATGTCGCCGGAAGTTTGCGTCCTTGTTCAGGATGGACGATGACAGCGAGGTCAACATTTGTAACAAGATGGACTGGAAAGAAGAAGAAGACTCTATGAGTGGTAGGGAGTAGTTTATGGGCATGTGGCAGAGTAAATTGGGTGCTTTGGGTGGCACTGTGTAAAAATGGGTGCTCAGTGGAGTGTATAGACTCGATGGGCCAAAGGGCCTGTGTCTGTGCTGCATCGTTCAGTTACTAGAGTCATACAGCACAGAAATAGGCCCTTCGGCCCAACTTGCCCACACCGACCAACATGTCCCATCTACACCAGTCCCACCAGCCTGCATTTGGCCCATATCCCTCGAAACCTGTCCTATCCAAGTCAAGTCAAGTCAAGAGAGTTCATTTATTGTCATGTGTCCCAGATAGGACAATGAAATTCTTGCTTGCTGCAGCACAACACAATATTGTAAGCATAAATACAGGTGAGTTCAATTCAATTCAACACACACATAAAGAAACAGATAAAGTGCAATAGGCTGTTACAGTTCAGAATCTGTTTGATGTTGTGTTTAATAGCCTGATGGCTGTGGGGAAGTAGCTGTTCCTGAACCTGGATGTACCAGTTTTCAGGCTCCTGTACCTTCTACCCGATGGTAGCAGAGAGATGAGTGCGTGGCCAGGATGGTGTGGGCCCTTGATGATGTCGGTTGCCGTTTTGAGGCAGCGACTGCGATAGATCCCCTCGAAGGTGGGGAGATCAGAGCCGATGATGGACTGGGCAGTGGTCACAACTTTCTGTAGTCTTTTCCGCTCCTGGACGCTCAAGTTGCCGAACCAAGTCATGATGCAGCCAGTCAGCATGCTCTCTACTGTGCACCTGTAGAAGTTCGAGAGAGTCCTCGTACCTGTCTAGCTGTTTCTCAAACATTGGGATAGTCCCAGCCTCAACTACTTCCTCTGGCAGCTCGTTCCATACACCCACCACTCACTGTGTGAAAAAGTTGCCCCTCAGATTCCTATAAAATCTTTTCCCCTTCACTTTGAACCTATGTCCTCTGGTCCTCGATTCCCCTACTCTGGGCAAGAGACTCTGTGTCTACCCGATCTGTTCCTCTCATTATTTTATACACATGATTCTTATCTTGTGGTCTAGGCTGGAGCTGTATCCAATTCGTAAAATAGAACCTATAAAATGGCTTTGGTGTAAACATAGGTGCTGAGTGGGCATAGACTCGGTGAGACACAGCCTGTGTCTGGGCTGCATCTGTGAAGACTGAAACAGGCTTGAACTTTCATGTGCAGGAAGGAACTGCAGGTGCTGGTTTAAACCGAAGGTAGACACAAAATGCTGGAGTAACCCAGAGGGACAGGCAGCATCTCTGGAGAGGAGGAATGGGTGACGTTGCAGGTCAGCGCAGAGGATCATTGGCTGCCCTCTCCCCTCCCTGATGGACATCTACACCTCCCGCTGCCTTAGCAGGGCAAAGAAGATCATCAAAGACAGCTCCCATCCTGCGTTTGGACTGTTCGACCTGCTGCCCTCTGGAAGGCGCTATAGGTGCATCAAATCCAGGACAAACAGACTCAGGAATAGTTGCTTTCCGAGAATTATATCTACTATAAATTCAAATTCACACATGCACTGACTACACAGCCCAACACGGACTTCCATCTGTATATATGTATATATGTATGTAGCGCCGCAGAATTTGTGCACCTATTCCAACCCCCATCTCCCTTCTGTTTTTTGTTTTTTCTGTTTCTTGTTTTTTGTGCTAAATTGTATGTATGCACTGAGTACGAGCAGCTTTCAGTTTCACTGTACATGTATAGTGACAATAAATGGCATATCTATATCTAGGACCCTTCTTCAGAATGCAGGATCTTCTCAGGCCAGCACTGGAGCTGCTGGCCAGACGTCTAACCTTGAGCGTGTGATCACATGACGCAGGCACCAGCAGCATTGTTTGTGAAGGACAAAGATTCCAGCCACTTTCCTGTGGGAAGTCGCAAACAGCCAGCATGTGCCCCTCAGCTCCAGGGTACAGGACAATTCCCACAAGTGACATCTATTTACATGCACTCCAGCAGCCAGCCCTGTGTGTCCCCACCCGCTGTGGGAAACACAGCAACAACACAAGCATTGGTTCAGTAGCCGCAGAATGTCAACTGTGAAATGTAATGTTCGATATCAGAGAATCACACAGCACGGCCTTTCAGCCCTTGCCATCTCTGCTGACCAAGATGCCACATCTACGCTGATTCCAGTCATCTTGTCACAGACACACAGAGGCATAGAGACACAGAGACACATAGACATAGAGACACGGAGACACGGAGACACATAGACATAGAGACACAGAGTCACAGAGACACGGAGGAGACACAGAGACACAGAGACAGTCACAGAGAGACAGAGTCACAGAGACACAGAGACACACAGAGTCACAGAGTCACAGAGTCACAGTCACAGAGACACAGAGTCACAGTCACAGTCACAGAGACACAGAGACACAGAGACACAGAGACATAGAGACACAGAGACAGAGACACATAGACATAGAGACACAGAGACACAGAGTCACAGTCACAGAATCAAAGTCACAGAGACACAGACACACAGAGACACAGAGACACAGTCACAGAGACACAGTCACAGACACAGAGAGACACAGAGACACAGAGTCACAGACACACAGAGTCACAGAGTCACAGAGTCACAGTCACAGAGACACAGAGACACAGCCAAATGTTTTATACACCTGAGTAAGATCACTCCTCATCCTCCTGTGCTCCAAGGAATAGAGACCCAGCCTACTCAACCTCTCCCTGTAGCGCACACCCTCTAGTCCTGGCAACATCCTTGTAAATATTCTCTGTACCCTTTCCAGCTTGACGACATCTTTCCTGTAACACGGTGCCCAGACAGAACACAATATTCTAAATGCGGCCTCACCAACGTCTAACACAACTGCAACGTGACCTCCCAAATTCTATACTCCATACATGACCGATAAAGACCAATGTACCAAAAGTCAAGATGCTGCTGCAATTATTTCTACCATCTTCACTGACTGTCCGACAACACAAGTCAAGTTTTATTCGTCACATTGCACATAAAGTGCAAGTGAAATGAATTTGCCAGCAGCGGTACAATGATAATGAACACACAAAAACCACAATACAAATTTACACAAACATCCACCACAGCATTCATCACTGTGGCGGAAGGCAAAAAAATTGACCAGTCTGGCTCCATTTTCCCCCGTGGTCGGGACGTCAACCCTTCGCAGTCATCGCTGTGGGCGATGTACAGACAAGTCCTGAATCGGTGCCTCCCCACCGGAGACCACGGCTTCAAGATGGTGAAGGCCCAGAACTGAACACAATATTCTAAATGGGTGCAGCAACATCTATGGAGCGAAGGAAATTTCCTTCGCTCCATAGATGCTGCTGCACCCGCTGAGTTTCTCCAGCATTTTTGTGTACCTTCGATTTTCCAGCATCTGCAGTTCCTTCTTGAACACAATATTCTAAATGTAGCCCCACCAAAATTATAAGCTGCAACATGACCTCCCAGCTTCTACACCCATCTTTGGACAAAATAAAATGTGCATTGGGAGTTAACAAACGTGAAAAATGTTCTACATATATGTTGCTTTGAATGTTTTATATTTATAAACGCATTCTTGCTGTGAGGGAACAGACTATTCTCCTGCTGCAATTAGCTGAATAAAGAAAACAGCTATTGTCAGTCCGTCTGTCATTCCATCAAATGTTACCTCAGTGATTATGTCAACACTGTCATCCCTCCTCCCGTTCCCACACTGACCTTTCTGTCCTGAGTCTTCTCCACTGTTAGAGTGAGGCCCAACACACACTGGAGGAACACCGCCTCATAGTCTATATTATAGGTGACATTTCAAACTCCATACAGACAGCACCCGTAGTCAGGATGGAACCTGGGTCTCCGGCGCTGTGAGGCAGCAACTCTACCGCTGCACCACCGTGGACTTAGTGCGGGTGTGAGGAGTGGCTTTAGTACTGAGAGAGGCTGGCTGTGGCTACAGGTTAGACTGGGAGCTGTCAGACGGCATCGAGTTTCAGTTTAGTTTATTGTCACGTGTACTGAGGTACGGTGAAAAGCTTTTGTTGCGTGCCAACCAGTCAGTCACAGTCTTAGAATAAAGAGGAGGTCATTTAAGACTGAGGTGAGAAAAAACGTTTTCACCCAGAGAGTTGTGAATTTGTGGAAACATAGAAACATAGAAATTAGGTGCAGGAGTAGGCCATTCAGCCCTTCGAGCCTGCACGGCCATTCAATATGATCATGGCTGATCATCCAACTCAGTATCCTGTACCTGCCTTCTCTCCATACCCCCTGATCCCTTTAGCCACAAGGGCCACATCACTGTGGAATTCCCTGCCACAGAGGGCAGTGGAGGCCAAATCACTGGATGGATTTAAGAGAGAGTTAGATAGAGCTCTAGGGGCTAGTGGAGTCAAGGGATATGGGGAGAAGGCAGGCATGGGTTATTGATTGGGGGCGATCAGCCATGATCACAATGAATGGCGGTGCTGGCTTGAAGGGCCGAATGGTCTCCTCCTGCACCTATTTGCTATGTTTCTATTCTATGTTCAGCGGAAAGACAACACATGATTACATTCGAGCCGTTCAGTGGACAGATAAAGGGAATTATCCTGTAAAGTCCGATTAAAGATAGTCCGAGTCGAGACCTTTCTTTGTTGGAAACGTCACCCACTCCTTCTCTCCAGAGATGCTGCCCGTCCCACTGAGTTACCCCAGCATTGTGTGTCTACCTTCCGTGTAAAACAGCATCTGCAGTTCCTTCCTGCACAGAGACAGCCCGGGGGTCTCCAATGAGGTAGATGAATGGTTGAGGACTGCTGAAGTGAGTGGGATGGTTCAGTTGCCTGAAAACAGCTGGGAGGTTTGATATGAGGTTTGCGGCCACGTGGAGGTAGATGTCAGCGGCGTTTGCTGGGTCCCCCCCCCCCCCCCCCCTCTCCGTCCCTTCACTCTCCTCCCCCCCCCCCCCCCCCCCCTTCTCTGTCCCATCGCCTGCCAAGCCGCATATATAAAGAGTGCAGGGCAGGCAGCGCTCCTAGAGTCTGCGAGTGGCGGCCAGTAGCAGCAGCAACAGCATTAGACGAGACGAGGCGAGGCCGGGCTGCCGGCACGATGCCCACACTCTGCCCGCCCGCTGCTGCCCCACTGCCCCCGGCCTCCCGCGGCTGAAGCAGGACACACACACCCACACACACGCCCCCACCCCTCCCTCCCTCCCTCCCTCCCTAGCAGAGCCGGCCGGCCGGGCCGCAGGGGCCGAGGATTATACAGTCGCCGCATCCCGGGACCAACATGCTGATTCTGGAGCTCACTGTCTTTCTGGTTTACGCTGCCTTACTGCAGAGGGACTCCGCCTATGAATCCAGCCAAGACTACTACGATGATTACCAGGACCCCGTAGACAAGGTAAAGACAAATGGAGATGTTAATGTTACTGGCTGCTTGCGGTCTGTGCTGTCTGTGGCCGCCTGTGGCTCGGGCAAGGTCGGCAGCTCACAGCCCGTCTGTGGAAGCCCAACCTGCCCCGATACTTCACACTCACACCTAGACACCTCACACTCACACCTAGACACCTCACACTCACACCTCGACAACTCACACTCACTCACACACACACACACACACACACACACACCTAGACACCTCACACTCACACCTCACACACCTCACACTCACACACACACACACACACACACACACACCTAGACACCTCACACTCACACTTCGACACCTCTGTAACTCACACTCACAGGCGTCTGCAACTTACACTGACAGACTTGTGCAACGTTCAAACGCAGACTGTAATTTAGACGGATTCCTCTGAAACTTCTCCATGCAGATGTCTGCAACTTTTAAAAGCAGTTCCCCACAACGTTCACATCATTTTACATACATACCTCTGCAATTTACACAAGATGTCTGCAACTTTCACAGACAGATCGCTGCAACTTACACATGCAGAACTCAGCAACGTTTACATACAGATCTCCCACACGTTCACACGGAGATGTCTGCCACTTTTACAGACAAATGTCCGTAACTTCCACACACACACACACAGATGTCTGCGACTTCCCGATTTGGGGGGAGTCCAGAACCAGGGGCCACAGTTTAAGAATAAGGGGTAAGCCATGTAGAACGGAGACAAGGAAACACTTTTTTCTCACATAGAGTGGTGAGTCTGTGCAATTCTCTGCCTCAGAGGGCGGTGGGGGCAGGTTCTCTGGATGCTTTCAAGAGATAGGGCTCTTAAAGATAGCGGAGTCAGGGGATATGGGGAGAAGGCAGGAACGGGGTACTGATTGGGGATGATCAGCCATGATCACATTGAATGGCTGGCGGTGCTGGCTCGAAGGACCGAATGGCCTCCTCCTGCGCTTATTGTCTATTGACTATCACACACAGATCTGCAAGTTTTTAAGCGCAGTCCCAGTCCGTGTGGGTCCAGTATGTGGATACAAGTGAATGTAGTGACATTGCCGCAGGCAGGCAGTTGTACAACATGTTGCAGGCCGGCCATTGATGCGTTACATTGTAATACAGCGGCGCTGGCCGTGGGTTGAATGATTAACCGCGATGTAACAGTTGTGGGCATGCATGTAACTGTGTATACGTTGCAGTAGTCGCGTTCACATTGCCTTGCCGGCATAGTCTGCGCAGCACACAATCGCCAGAGGTTTCAGTTTCTAGTTTACAGCACGGAAACGGGCTCTTCGGCTCACCGGGTCCGCGCCGACCAGCGATCCCCGCGCATTAACACTATCCTACACACACTAGGGACAATTTACATTTTATACCGAAGCCAATTAACCCACAAACACGAAGATAGAAAAATAGCTGCAGGAGGAGGCCATTCGGCCCTTCGAGCCAACACCTCCATTCAATGTGATCGTGTCTGATCAACTAAAATCAGTACCCCATTCTCACTTCTCCCCATATCCCCTGGTTCCGTTAGCCCTAAGAGCTAAATCTAACACTCTTGAAAACATCAAGTGAATTGGCATCCACTGCCTTCTGTGGCAGAGAATTCCGCAGATTCACAACTCTGGGTGAAGAAGTCTTTCCTCAACTCAGTCCTAAATGGCCGACCCCTTATTCTTAAACTATGACTCCTGGTTCTGGACTCTCCCAACACCGGGAACATTTTGTCCTGCATCTAGCCTGTACAATCCTTAAGAATTTTATATGTTTCTATAAGATGCCCTCTCATCCTTCTAAATTCCAGCGAACACAAGCCCAGTTGCCCCATCCATAGACACAGAGTGTTGTAGTAACTCAGCGGGTCAGGCAGCATCTCTGGAGAGAGGGAATGGGTGACGTTTTGGGTCGAGACCATTCTTCAGAGATCCTTCGTCAGACTCTGTACAATGTGGACAGTTCTTCAGACGGGGTCGGGAGAGGAAGACAATAGTTTCTCGACCTGAAACGTATCCTATTCCTTTTCTCCAGAGATGCTATCTGGCCCGTTGAATTACTCCAGCACTTTGTATCTATCTTGGGTTTAAACCAACATCTGCAGTTATTTCCTACGTAACCTACTACAAACTTGTAGGTCTTCGTAGTGTGGGAGGAAAGCGGAGCGCCCGGAGAAAACCCACGCGGGTCACGGGGAGAACATACAAATCAGGCAGCGCCCGCAGTAAGGATTGAACCCGGGTGTGTGGCGCTGTGAGGCTGCAACTCTACCGCTGCGCCACCACCGTGCCGGCCCGGCTACAGGGTCCAGACGGGTTGGAGCGGCTCCTGTGGCCGGCGTCCGACGCGCTGGGCTGGGCGGCTCACGGAGCCTCTGCCGCCGGCTGTGAGAGGCGAGGGGGGCGAGCAGCAGCGGCTGGGCCAAGCGGCTGGGGAGAGGGAGAGGTCTCTCCCTGGTCTCCCGGACAAGGGGCTGTGTACGAGCGGACACCTCCCCGGCTTATGCAGCCGTGCCGGGTTAACCACAGCACTCCCACCCACCCTCACCACACGCCCGCAACAACGCCGACACCCGCGGCGATCCATTCTCAGACCGCCTACTCCTGGGTTCCTGCTCCCGGCTGCTTATCCTTCACATGTTGTGGTAGTAAAATGAGGCCATCCGGCCCATCGAATCTACTCCGCCATTCAATCACGGCTGATCTCTGCCTCCTAATCCCATTTTCCTGCCTTCTCCTCATAACCCTGACACCCGTTGTAATCAAGAACTTGTGTATCTCTGCCTTAAATACATCCACTGACTTGGCCTCCACAGCCCTCTGTGGCAATGAGTTCCACATATTCACTACCCTCTGACTAAAGAAGTACCTCCTCACCTCCTTTCTTAAAGAGCACCCTTTAATTCTGAGGCTGTGCTCTCTGGTCCATCAGTGGAAACATCCTCTCCACATCCATGGTGAGTCCAATATTGGAAAAACAATGATATATAAGTGAGAGATGTGCAGGAAGGAACTGCAGGTGCTGTTTTTTTGGATGTGCAGGGAATGGAGGGATATCGATCACGTGCAGGCAGATAAGAGTTTGTCTTGGCATCATGTTGGGCACGGACATTGTGGGCCGAAGGGCCTGATCCTGTGCTAGACTGTTCCGTGATCTGTAAGCTTGCCCTCTTGCCCAGAATCAGTACCCTGCTCCCGCCTCTAATGGCAAAAGGAATCAAGGGATATGGGGCAAAAGCAGAAATGGGGTACTGATTCTGGATGATCAGCCGTGATCATACTGAATGGCTCGAAGGGCCGACCGGCCTACTCCTGCACCTATTTTCCATATTTCCCGCTGACTAGTTAGCACGCAACGAAAGTTTCACTGTACTTTGTTACATGCGACAACGAACTGAACTCAAACAAACTCAAAAAGCTGGAGGTCAAGATGTCCAGCGGGCAGCATCTGTGGAGAACATGGATAGGTGACGTTTCACAGAGTGCTGGAGTAACTCAGCGGGTCAGGCAGCATCTGTGGAGAACATGGATAGGTGACGTTTCACAGAGTGCTGGAGTAACTCAGCGGGTCAGGCAGCATCTGTGGAGAACATGGATAGGTGACGTTTCACAGAGTGCTGGAGCAACTCAGCGGGTCAGGCAGCATCTGTGGAGAACATGGATAGGTGACGTTTTGGATCAGATTAGTTTAGTTTATTGTCCAGTGAAAAGCTTTTTGTTGCGTGCATCAGGCGACAATATACATGATCATAATCATTGGGGAGAAGACAGGAGAATGGGGTTAAGAGGAAAAGATAGATCAGCCATGATTGAATGGCAGAGTAGACTTGATGGGCCGAATGGTCGAATTCTGCTGCTAGAACTTATGAATCAAACCGTCCACTAATTTGTGTCGAGTGAATAACGTTTAGTGCAAGATAAAGTTCAATTAAAGATAGTCTGAGGTTCTCCAATAAGGTCGATGGAGGTCAGGACCGCTCTCTAGTTGGTGAGAGAACAGTTCAGTTGCCTGATAACAGCCGGGAAGAAACTGTCCCTGAATCTGGAGGTGTGCGTTTTCACACTTCTGTACCTCTTGCCAGAGGGGAGAAGAGGGAGTGGCCAGGGTGCGACTGGTCCTTGATGATGCTGCTGGCCTTGCCGAGGCAGCGTGAGGTGTAGATGGAGTAAATGGAAGGGAGGTTGGTTTGTGTGATGGTCTGGGCTGTGGCATGAAGGGTTTGGACTCTTCTTCACTCTGGATCTTGTTTAAAGGTTGATGTGCTGAGCAACCGAGAGATCAGGTAGGTTAAGACGGACTGAGCGGAGGTGTTCAGCGAAACGATCGCCGAGCCTGCGCTTGGTCTCACCGATGTAGAGAAGTTGACACCTGGAACAGCGGATACAGTAGATGAGGTTGGAGGAGGTGCAAGTGAACCTCTGCCTCACCTGGAAAGACTGTCGGGGTCCTTGGATGGAGTCGAGGGGAGAGGTAAAGGGACAGGTGTTGCATCTCCTGCGGTTGCAGGGGAAAGTACCTGGGGAGCGGGTGGTTTGGGTGGGAAGGGTCGAGTTGACCAGGGTGTTATGGACGGAACAGTCTCTGCGGAAAGCAGAAAGGGGTGGAGATGGGAAGATGTGGCCAGTAGTGGGATCCTGTTGGAGGTAGCGAAAATGTTGGAGGATTATGAGCTGTATGCGACGGCTGATGGGGTGGAAGGTGAGGACAAGGGGGGGCTCTGTCCTTGTTACGAATGAGGGGAGGGGGAGCAAGAGCGCTGATGCTGCTTGTCCCGCTGAGTTACTCCAGCATTTTGTGCCTACCTTCGATTTAAACCAGCATCTGCAGTTCTTTCCTACACCATTAAATTGGTTGCCTCCTTCAGACAGGTTCATGGATAGGGCAGCTTTGGAGGGATATGGGCCAAACGCAGCAGATGGGACTGGTGTAGCAGGGGCATGTGAGCAAGTTGGGCCGAAGGGACTGTTTTCATGTTGTAAGCTCTATGGCTCTGTGACTTCAGAGTTATGCCCCTGAGGAAACCTGAACTGAAACCTCTGGAGACTTTGCACCCCACCCAAGGTTTCCGTGCGGTTCCCTGAGGTTGCCGGAGGTTGCCGGAGGTTGCAAGTAGTGGAAGCAGGTAGGGAGACTGACAAAAACCTCCGGGAACCTCACGGAAACCTTGGGTGGGGCGCAAAGTCTCCAGAGGTTTCCATTCAGATTTCCTAAGTGGGACAGCGGCATAATGGTACAGCTAGCTCGGTACTTCAGCCACCCACTGTAAGGTTGTTGTGGATGACTCAGTTGTTTCTCATTGTCTTTGTGTGTTCACGGACTCTGTAGTCGTCACAAAGGCCTGGACAGGGTGATGGGCAGAAGAGGCCAATGTGCTCACCAACACTGGTCTCCAGGCTACTTCTGGCAAGGATTGTCCAGCAATAGGTAACGCTGACCTACAAGGACAGTGGGCTGTGGTAGCGGGGAGCGGCATGGCACAGATTATAAACTTATCCGGAGAAATGAAGCAAGGTGCAAAAAGTAGGTAACTAAAATAGTACTAGGTAACCATAATAGTACTAGGTAACTATAATAGTACTAGGTAACCATAATAGTGCTAGGTAACCATAATAGTACTAGGTAACTATAATAGTACTAGGTAACTATAATAGTACTAGGTAACTATAATAGTACTAGGTAACTAAAATAGTACTAGGTAACTATAATAGTACTAGGTAACTATAATAGTACTAGGTAACCATAATAGTACTAGGTAACCATAATAGTACTAGGTAACCATAATAGTACTAGGTAACCAAAATAGTACTAGGTAACTAAAATAGTACTAGGTAACTATAATAGTACTAGGTAACTATAATAGTACTAGGTAACCATAATAGTACTAGGTAACCATAATAGTACTAGGTAACCATAATAGTACTAGGTAACCATAATAGTACTAGGTAACTATAATAGTACTAGGTAACTAAAATAGTACTAGGTAACTATAATAGTACTAGGTAACTAAAATAGTACTAGGTAACTATAATAGTACTAGGTAACTATAATAGTACTAGGTAACTGTAATAGTACTAGGTAACTAAAATAGTACTAGGTAACTATAATAGTACTAGGTAACTATAATAGTCTAGGTAACTAAAATAGTACTAGGTAACCGTAATAGTACTAGGTAACTGTAATAGTGCAAAACAAAAGCCCAGAGAGCAACCACAGCTGTTGAGGTTAGTGTCGTGCGGTGTCCAAGAGCCTATATTGAGTGTGTCACGGTGGCGCAGCGGTAGAGTTGCTGCCTCACAGCACCAGAGACCGCGGCTCCAACCTGACTATGGGCGGTGCTGTCTGTACAGAGTTTGCACGTTCTCTCCCCGTGACCTGCGCGGGTTTTCTCCGGGTGCTCCGGTTTCCTCTCGCGCTCCGGGTGGATTCCTCCCACACTCCATACAGGTCTGGCTTTGGTAAAATTGTCCGTAGTGTGCAGGATAGAATTAGTGTAGAGGGATGGCTGGTCCGCGAGGACTCGGTGTGCCGCAGAGTGCCTGCATCTGCTCTGTAACTCTAAACTGAACTTTGCTAAAAGATGCACCAGCTCTTTATTCCTTTCCAATTACAGAGACAGATGGAAGGTGAAGTGTGATTTTCCCTGTCTCCTTTTGTGTATGGCACAGAACAAAACCAGTCCATAGCTACCCATTTATTCTGTCTGGAGTCATAAGTACCGGCAATGGAATTGTTACCTGCTGCAGCTTAACCGGCCGATTAATACAATCATGAACCGATAAACATTTAATAATTAATAATGCAATTAATGAATAATAATAATACTAGATGTTTAAGAAGGAACTGCAGATGCTGGAAAAATCGAAGGTAGACAACAATGCTGGAGAAACTCAGTGGGTGAGGCAGCATCTATAACAATAATACCATGTTTAGTTTAGAGATACAGCATGGGACAGGCCCTTTGGCCCATCAGGTCTGTGCCGACCAGCGATCCCCACACATTAACACTATCCTACACACACTAGGGACAATTTTTACATTTACCAAGCCAATTAACCTATAAACCTGTACGTCTTTGGAGTGTGGGAGGAAACCGAAGATCGTGGAGAAAACCCACACAGGTCACGGGGAGAAGGTACAAACTCCGTACAGACAGCGCCCGTAGTCGGGATGGAACCCAGGTCTCCGGCGCTGCATTCACTGTAAGGCAGCAACTCTACCGCTGCGCCACCATGACTGCCCATTAGGTATCCATAATGGTGCAAAAAAGGAAACTCTTAGTGCAACCACAGTTGCTGAGGTCAGTGTTGTGTAGTGTTCAAGAGCCTGATGGTTGTTGGGAAGAAGCTGTTCTAGAACCTGGAGGTCACGGTTTTCAGGCTCCTGTACCTTCTTCCCCGATGGTAGCAGTGAGATGAGAGCGTGGCCAGGGTGGTGTGGGTCTCTGATGATGCTGGCTGCCTTTACATCGCATCTATACTTCACGCTGCCTCGGGAAAGCAGCCGACACCATCAGCGACTTGTCCCTGTCCCACCCCGGTCATTCCTTCTTCTCCCCGCTCCCGTCCGGCAGAAGGTACAGAAGCTTGAAAGCATGCACCACCAGACTCAGGAACAGCTTCTTCCCCTCTGTTATCAGGCTTCTGAACAGCCCTTCCATAAGCTAGGGTACTGTCCGATTCATCTCTACCCCATTGCGGACATTGGACTTTGTCTGTGGAACTGATGCGCTACAATGCTGAGAACTATATTCTGCACTCTGTATCTTCCCCTTTGCTCCACCTATTGTACTGGAGTTTGATTGTATTTATTTGTGGTGTATCTGGTTTGATTGGATAGGATGCAAAACAAAGCTTTTCTCTGTATTTCAGTACATGTGATAATAACAAACATAGACTTAAACCGCAGCCAAAATGTTATAGAAAGGAACTGCAGATGCTGTTTTATACCAGAGATAGGCACAAAATGCTGGAGGGCCAGGCAGCATCTCTGGTGAAAATGGATCCATGTTCTCCACAGATGCTGCCTGACCCGCTGAGTTACTCCAGCACTCTGTGAAACGTCACCTATCCATGTTCTCCACAGACGCTGCCTGACCCGCTGAGTTACTCCAGCACTCTGTGAAACGTCACCTATCCATGTTCCCCACAGATGCTGCCTGACCTGCTGAGTTCCTCCAGCTCTTTATGTTTTGCTGAAGATTCCAGCATCTGCAGTTCCTTGTGTCACCGTTAATGATCTATTCCCACCGTCAATGTTCACTCTTCAGATGAAGGGCCGTTTAGAGCGGGGCACCTCTGTCAGTGCTCGGTGAACAAGAGCAGACCAATTCCATTCAAAACATTGTCCGCTTTGAACAATAAACATCGCTCATAACAAGTTTAGTTTCGTTTTGATGTATAGCGTAGAAAGCGGTCCCATGGCCCAGCTGATCACCTACAAACCCGCACGTCTTTGGAGTGAAGGTGGAAAATGGAGCACCCGGAGAAAACCCTCTCGGATATCTTTGATCAGACTTTACTGGCTTTACCTTGCATTAAACGTTATTCCCTTATCATATATCTGTACACTGTGGACGGCTCGATTGTAATCATGTATTGTCTTTCCGCTGACTGGTTAGCCCGCAACAAAAGCTTTTCACTGTACCTCGGTACACGTGACAATAAACTAATGTGTCAACAGACAAACTCCACACAGACAGCACCCATGGTCAGGATCGAACCCTGTAAGGCAGCAACTCTACTGCTGCGCCACTGTGCTGATAACAAGGATAGATAACTTTCTGCAGTCTTTGTGAACCACTTATGGTGCTGGCGAGATTGCAGTGACCTGCAGTGCAGTGTAGTGTGAGGTCTGGCATTACGTGAGTTGGTGGGTATCTGCCAGAAGGTCAGGTTCACCAGATGTCCCGTGAAACAGCTGGGCTCACTGCATGGTGGAGCTACGGACGAGGAGGCCTTCACATCCCCCACGTCTCCTTCAGAGGAGTTGTTGAAATGCCCAAACATCCTGCATGTTTTCTCCATGTGTGGTTATGTCCGATTCCCTGTTGAAGATAGACACAAGATGCTGGAGGAACTCTCCCACTGAGTGCTTCTGCTTTCTGCAGTTTTATGTTCCATGCTTTGCTTCTTCTTTCCCTCGACATCACCAAGCCTGTGTGTGTGTGTGGGAGTCATCAGCTCAGGCCACATTCTCCACCTTACCCCCACCATGGAGAAGAAGGTACAGCAGTCTGGAAACTTTAATGTCCAGGTTCAGGAGCAGCTTCTTCCCCACAGCCATCAGGCTATTAAACACCACAACCTCCAAATAGGATCCGAACTAGACAGACTTGCGGGCATGATTTTTTACTTTGCACTACTATTGTCTATTTGTCCGATTATTTATATATATCCATATATATCTATATCTATATATATATATATATATCTATATATATCTATCTATATATATCTATCTATTATATATATATTACATATTTCCATATCTATATCTATATCTTTATCTATATATATATATAAGATCTATATATATATATATATATGTGTGTGTGTATATTGTATATATAGATATATATTTTATACATATATAAAACATGTTCCAGACCTAGACAACATACTGTGTAAAATGATTCCCTTTCACTTTCCCAGGCCAATTAGCTACTAAAGAATGAAAGATGTAGGTATGCCCTGAACTAATCCCCCGCCCCTTATCAAGTGAAGGTGGAATGATGTCCACACCCCGTGTGGCACGTTGGAACGTATTCTTGTATCGCTGGCAGGTAGTAAACATAGAACATGATGCCAAGTTAAACTCACATCCTGCACGTGATCTATCTCCCTCCGTTCTCAACATGCCCATGTGTCTGTCTAAAAGCCTCTTAAAAGACATTTAGACAGGTACATGGATAGGACAGGTTTAAAGGGATATGGGCCAAACGCAGGCAGGTGGGTCTAGTGTAGATGGGGGCAAGTTGGTCGGGGGTGGGACTAGTGTAGATGGGGCATGTTGGTCGGGGTGGGACTAGTGTAGATGGGGCATGTTGGTCGGGGTGGGACTAGTGTAGATGGGGCATGTTGGTCGGGGTGGGACTAGTGTAGATGGGGCAAGTTGGTCGGGGTGGGACTAGTGTAGATGGGGCATGTTGGTCGGGGTGGGACCAGTGTAGATGGGGCATGTTGGTCGGGGTGGGACTAGTGTAGATGGGGCAAGTTGGTCG